>NW_024469036.1:130335-232856 GCF_003184825.1 Aspergillus fijiensis CBS 313.89 | reverse complement strand
CCCAATGTCATACCCATCCTGTCGAATTGTCGCAAACACGAGGCCGGTTAATGGCGACTCCTATGACTGACCACCATTCCAATTTTTAGAACGGGCTAAGGTCCGCAAAGCAATGGAGAATATGCTCCAGAAGGCCGCACTGAAGATCCTCGCCGTGGTCAATCGCGATAAGGATCATATCCCACCCATCACGACTAGCGACTCCAACCCCTTCCCTTATCGCATTGTCCTCAACCCGCGCACAGATGGGTGGCAGAATAGGTTTGGGCTGTATTAAGAGGAAGGCGGAAGGGGGGTCCCACCCTCAGCGGTCTTGTCTGCTTGCATTTGCATCTGCATTGGCTGGGCTACAGATACCCAGGGCATTTTCATCATATTGCTTTCTATCTATCTATTCATTTTCTCTCCCTGGCGGTGTCCGGCACCCCAAGGGTTTTGGTCATGGGCGAGAGTGAAGCATGAGACTTTCGTCTCGCGGTGGGCCAACATATTTAAATCTTGTGGATGTACTTACTATACGATACGACTTTAGGATGATGTTAGTTTCCTTATGACTTGTCTTGTCTTGGCTCTCGACGTTACAGGGCAAATGTGTCATACTCGGAGAAGGAAACCAATCAAAGACGCAATCAACAGTGCTCAAATTACCGAGACATTATGCATCCAATATACCTAGCTAAATCATCCACTACGGCACGGGACTCGATCTATCAACTAGTCCCGCCCGTAGCGTTTCCCGCCCCCTCCATCATGCATCATCCATCAATCACATCCATAAAACGTTCTACTGCCCAAGCAATTCATGACAAAACAAGAGTAACATGACAAAGATTGGCCCAGCCCAGACTCTCCGTTTTCTCCACCACCAGGAGTCCCAAGAACTCCAGGTGCCCTCTTTTCAATCTTTATTCAATCCAGTTCAAAAGAACATGAATCGTCCAAACATATCAAAGAAGACGTCATATCCAACACTCCGCCGGCTGGTTCGGGGTTTTTTTTTCGACCTCCACCTGTCGAGAGCCCTGGGGTCTGATCTACAGTCTATGGAGACTGCAGATCGGCCCCACAGCTGCTCAACTTTCTAAGTAAAGTCTATTTACTGCGCCTTGGTGGCAGCGTCGGCCTGGGCGCGGAGGTTCGCAGAGGTGGAACCGCCCTGGAAGAAGCGGCCGAGCACGGGCTGGATGAAAGAGTGGAAGACGATTTGAGCACCGCTAGAAGAAAGGGTCAGTCAGAGTCGGCTTAGGCAACCCCTAAACAACAATGGGCGGGTTGAACAGGGTGACATACTTGGTCTGGGGCAGAGCCATCCAGAGGACAAGGGCGAACTTGAAGATGTAGTAGAAGGCTGTAATTCGCGCACATTAGTCGTTACTTCATCAATGACCACCACCCCCGAAGAAGAGCAACGGATACGTACGGAACCAGTAGGGGGCGCTGACGGCGCTCTCAAGGACGGTGAAGAAGGCATAAACAACCCAGTACTATGGCACAATCACATGTTAGTTGCTGCTGACGAACAGACGTCACGTGCTCCAAGGTCGGGTGGTCGGGATGGAGAGTATCTCCATCTCGGGACCCATGCCGCCTGAAGCGCGATAAGAGAATGCGATCACGGGGACATACCGTCAACCACTGCAGAAGATTGTCGGGTTAGCATCATTGTCGATTTTTGGTGTAGAAAGATCAGAATTGCAAA
Organism: Aspergillus fijiensis CBS 313.89; assembly: GCF_003184825.1. Taxonomy (NCBI): domain Eukaryota; kingdom Fungi; phylum Ascomycota; class Eurotiomycetes; order Eurotiales; family Aspergillaceae; genus Aspergillus; species Aspergillus fijiensis. Next base: position 231,157 of record NW_024469036.1, on the reverse strand, counting down.
ACATACCTGCGTGTCGTCGGCCTTACCGGCGGTGAAGAGGGCGTTGAGGGAGTAGTAGCCAGGGATGACAAAACCGGCGAGGTTGACGAGGAATTCACCGGCAATGTTGAAGAAGACGAGGAAGGTGTAGATACCAACCAGGCCGAGGATCACGTAGACCTTGGGGACGGAGGACTGGCGCTCAAGGTTGTTGAGAAGGGGGTACTTGGAGAGCTGAAGAGGAGTTCCCACAAAAAGGGAAGATTAGCTTCAGAAATATCAAAACATGGTAGGAGCTTCATCCCTCGGGGATGGGAAAAGCAGCAAAGCAAACAACAATCACACAAATCAGAGCAAATAAAGCTTGAGATGTCGCAGTTCACACAAAGCAAGACACGAATGAGGCCGAAGCCGACGCACACACGACACTTACCTCCTTGTCGAGCTGGGCAATGGCGTGCTGAGCACGATCCTGGAAAGAAGCCATTTCGGATGGATTTGACAAGCTGATCTGAACAACTACGATTAGATCGAGGTATTGTGAGATGGAAAGTTGAAAGTTTGGGGAAGGTTTTTGGGGGATTGGAGGGGGAAGAGTACGAACAAGGTGGTTGTGAAGGAGAAGAGTCGAATCGTTATCAGTAGGCAGGATGTTTTTGGCAGAGCTGGTGGAAGAGGAAAGGGAAGGAGAGGTGAGATTCAAAAGGACGAGCTGGCGGTTACGGAATGGAAATCGGGCCTGTTTCCCCAATGACGGTGCGTCACATCACGTGATGATTCGCTCATGACGTCGAGGGCTTTGAAGAAGCCCAGATGACGTGGTGCTGGGAGTCCTTCACTTCGGCGGAACTTGGTCTAGAAGCCTCGATATTAACGATCATGGTTCGTTCCCTGGGGAGCTTCCTAGCATCATATGGGCCCTTTCATCTCGTTGTTTTTCTTACCTCCTTCTTTAGGATGAAAATGTGTATCAGCGACCCTCTCGGCAGATGCGGTGTACATACACTACAATACGGATAGCTGCGGAAGACGATAGCGTAATAAAAGGTATGCTTCTCGTACGGTATCGTATGGATATGCTACGCTGCAAATCTATTAGCTTCTGCTGCAACAACAAATGGCTGTAGTTTGGACTATCTATAATCCCCATGCCTACCTCATACTCATATTATGCATGGTACTACTGTAGCTCTCCAGAGTTCCAATTAGAGATAAACCAATAATCTCCTTCCACGCATCACTCTGCTATATCCCAGTGTTCCCCCAACCACTGTACTACTGGTGTTGCAGCTGGGGCCAGCTTGCATTTGCAGTCCCCAATCGAACAATCCAGAAGAGTAGCGACCGATCAAGGCCCGCATTAGTACCCAAGCTAGGCTTCGACTAGGAGAAGAAGCAATAGATCTATCTATACATAGATTGGTCTGATCTGGATCTGCCACCAGGGATGTGCAAGGAAGAAGATCCAATCAGTTATTCCTCCCTTCATACGTGGCTACTCCGTACATGGTAGTCCGTACGGTACAATCCCCTCTCTGTAGAGCAGGCTCCTACGTAGAATGTGCTACAGAGTATCACTCCGCCCGTCGAGCACCATTTCCTATGACGAAACCACAATCAGACAACAACTCATACATTACAAAGGACTACATTGACTATGGCTAAACCACAAAAGGACGGAGAATCCAAGTTACAACCAAAGCCATCATCCTCCGAGAGACGCGTGGTTTAGCCGCTTTTGCCCTCAAGCCCAACGACCCGAGGCAACGGTCGTTGCAGAAGTCGTAGGAGGAAAAAGGGGGGAAGGAAGGGGAAGAAGAGAAACGAAAATGGAACATGTCTTCGACCAGGCTCCCAATCCAGATATCCTTCTCAGACAGCAGAAATGATTTTGTGGGGGGGGGGGAGTATGAAATTCATGTCGTTGTAAGTGACTGCAGGAAACAGAAAGAATAAGAAAAAAGAATCAGGAATCGCTCGTCTTCAAGCTGGAGAGCATTGCGCCATCGACCGTCGTCCATCCGCAGCCACCAAAGTCATGTAACGCCGTCCACGGAGCCAAATATCGGAAGAGGGCATGTCAAGAAACACAGAAGGGTGAAAATAAAAGAGGCGAATCAAAACAGTATAGAAGGTAATGTGCAATTAAGCAAAGGTTTTTGCAACACATTAAAACATATCGGAAATCAGCCCACTATATCTGCAAAGCGTCTATTAGCGGTTCATTCATCCTCGTTCACACCACTGCCGCTAGTCGGTCCCATGCTGTCCCGATTGCCGCTGTTGAAGGTCAGCTTCAGTTTGGGCGTTGCAACAGGACCGGGTGTGTCGGTGCCCGAAGCCGCAGCGGGTTGCTCATTGCCACCTAGGTCGTCATAATTGGCGAACTGGGGATGAGCTTCGGTTTCCTTCTTCAGTTCGGATAGACATTTGGCCTGTGTACTGTTAGCATCAATCCACCTCAAATTGACCTGTCGCAAAATATCTCACCTCGATGTCGTTGGCATCTTGAAACAGGATGCTGCCGTCCTCATTGTATGTTCGAGCGTTCTGACACAGAAGGTGGATGTCATTACGGAAGTCCTTCAGGTTCTGGTACTCGTCACGGTTGATCTTCTTCTTGATCATCTCCATGGCGATCGGGTTCTGGATGATCATGTAGTAGTCAGGATACTGCGACTTGGGAGGCGGCTTCATGAAAGGTTCGATGATAGACCGGGTCACGGGCCCGTCCTCGCTGTCCGAGGAATCTGCTGGCAACTCCTGCTCCATGTCCATCAATGCCTGGTAGACATGGTTAACGATGCGCTGCAGAATAGCGCGATCCTCGCTGCTCAAGGTTTCGATGGGTTTGGCTTGTCTTCCTCTCTTTCGCTTGGGCTGAGGCGTTTCTTCCACAACCTCCTCTGCCTTGCGCTTGGGAGCAGGTCCGCGGCGACGTTTCTTTGGTTGAGGGGCTTCCGAGCTCTCCCGCGACGGTTCCGGTGAGGATTCAGCACCTGCCTTCCGACTGCGCTTCTCCTTGTTGATACGACGGCGCTCAACTCTGGCCTCCTTTCTGGCGATCGCATCTTCGATGGTATCGTCATCGGCATCCACAGCCATAAGCCATTGTTCTTCCGTGAGACCATCGTCGTAGCGGGTCACCTTGCGTTCACGTGCACCACGGCCACCCAGATCAACCTCAACTTCTTCGGTGACCGGGTTTTCTTCAGTGAGATAGATATCCGGCAGTTCTTCTTCGCACATGAGGCGAGGGTATTTGTGGCCAGGACCGTATGGGGTATTCTTTTGTCGCTCCTTGTCAATACGCTGGAACGTGATCAGTTCTTCGTCCGATCGTGCCATGATATCGTTGAGGTCATCGTCATCCATCTCCTCCTGGTCACCGATTTGATCAGCGGCCTCCGCCGTCTCCAGCAGTGTCCGCAAGAGTGCGTCACGTTCTTCGTTGGTTGACTTGTTATCGAACTTTCCTGCCTGAATGACTTTGCCGTCCATATCAAGCTTGAACTGTGCACGTTCTAGGATTTTTTCTTCAACTGAGTTGGAGCTGATGAGACGCAGAATACGAACTTCGTTCTTCTGACCAATACGGTGAGCTCGATCCTGTGCCTGCAGATCCTGATGGGGATTCCAATCGGAATCGAAGATGATGACGGTGTCAGCGGTCTGGAGATTAAGACCAAGACCACCCGCACGTGTTGACAACAAGAAGCAGAAGTACTCGGAGCCTTCGGCGTTGAACTTCTTCAGAAGATCCGACCGATCATCGGACTTGGTAGAACCATCGAGACGGAGATATTTCAGGCCACGAAGGCGCAAGAAATCCTCCATAATGTTCATGATCTGAGTCATCTGGAAAAACATCAAGACACGATGACCAGTGGCACGGAACTTGGGCAAGATTCTGTCCAGTAGTTCGAATTTACCGGCCGTACGCCAGAGTAGATCGTTGGTTCCGCGTCCAGGGTTCATCTGATCTTCAACAGGCTCGAAAACAAATGGATGGTTACAAAGCTTTCTCAGCTGCATCAACATGTTACTGAGACCACGCATACCGGTCTTACCACCCTTGCCATCACTGACGGCCATTTTGTTGTGGGTGACAAGCTGCCTATAAAGCTTGGCTTGCAGAGCAGAGAACCGACACTTGATGACTCTTTCTTGCTTATCGGGCAGATCCTTCTCGACATCCTTCTTCAGACGTCGGAGCAGGAAAGGTCGAAGAACCTTGTGCAAACGACGAATAACGAGCAACTGTTCTTCTTCGCTGAGTTCCATGCGATCTTGTCCACCCGTGTTAGCGAACGGTGTATTGAACCACTCGTCAAAGGATTTCACAGATTTGAAGATGTTCGGCAAGACGAAGTTGAGTAGAGCCCACAGTTCTGGGAGATTGTTTTGCAAGGGAGTACCGGTCAGAATCAGACGATAACGGCTAGTATAGTACTGCGACAAAGTACTGCTCAACTTCGACTGCGTATTCTTCATACGATGACCTTCATCGACAATCATGTGAGTCCACTTGATCTTGCTCAGAATCGGGCGATCCTTGATGATGTATTCGTAGGTGGTCAGAAGGACCTGGAAATTGCCCCAGCGGATCTGATTTTGCTGCTGTTTGCGCGCATTGGGGGGGCCCTTGTAGACAACCCTCGAGACCGAAGGTGCCCATTTCTCAAATTCCAGGTTCCAATTGGTGAGGGTACTGAGAGGAACAATGACGAGGAAAGGCCCATTGTTCTTCTTTCTCTCAATGATGTAGGTGATCAAACTGATGGTCTGAATGGTTTTTCCAAGACCCATCTCATCTGCCAGGATACCATTGAGGTTGTTGTTGTAAAGTGAGATCATCCACTGCAGACCCTTCATCTGATACTCTTTCAAAGTACCGCCAACAAGGATGCTTGGCTGGACAGTGACTTCTTCTTTGATACGATGAGCAACAGCATAGTAGTCAATTTTCTTTCTGCCATCGCCCTCGTCTTCACTTCCAGAAGCAATCTCTTCCTCCTCTTCCTCCTCCTCGAAGAACTGATCTTCTTCACCATAACGCTCAGCAAGACTGCGCTGTTGCTCCCGCACGGAGGCAGCAAGCTGCTTGAGGAAGTTGTCGGTCTGTTTCAACAGGTGAGAGATACGAGAATCCTTGGCTTGTCCGAGCAATTTCAAGTAAGTCTCCTCATCGTTAGCCTTCAAGGCTTGGAGACGTTGCTTGGCAGTACGCTCGACACGTCTCTGCTCCTCACGCTCCATATGTTGATGGTGTTGAAGCATCATCCGACCCAACTTCTGCGCACGGGTGCGCTGCTGAGCAGCAGCATTTTGCAGTTCCGCGCCGTGGTTGAGGATGGCCTGGAGATGATCGTACTGTTTACGCTTTTCTCTGGTTTCGCGCGCATCGCGTTGTTGCTTTTCCAGCTTCTCTGTAATGCGGGCTTCACGCAAGTTCTGCTTCTTCATCCGGCGATGGCTAGAGCGGTTCGCCGTCATACCCAGATTATCAAAGTGAAACATTTCGTGCTGCATCTGCTTGCGAAGAAGCTTCTGTTTAGGCAACAAGCTGAGCATCTTATACTCAATCAAAGCTTTCAGCTTCAGGGAATCGTCGCCCGTGGCAGTGTCACTCTGGCTAGAGTCCCAGACACCGAGATTGGCCGGAAGCTCAGCCAGCTCAGCCTTCCGCGCGTTGATCCTGTTGTAAAGTGCAAGCTCCCTCTCTTCGCGCACTTGGTCCATGTCAATGCCAGCGGGCATCAAAGCAGGAACGCGCATGCGATTAGCACGAGAGGTATGATCCGTGAAGCCGATGGTCTTGGGTATCAGATCATAGGGTGACTGGAAGGTTTGATAGAAGTCCTTGGTCTGATCCTCCTCTTCTATATTCATAGAGGACTCAGCCTTCCCTTGAGCAGCGCTGTCCAAAACGTTCTCAGCACTCGCGATGGCATCTGCAGGAGCCGGAGCCTGCGCCTTTTTGGGAGGGAAGAGTTGTTGTTGAACTCGAGCTGGGATCGGGAGGTTCTTGGAGAGCATCTTGAAGGCCAAAATCTGGTTCCGAAGCGTCGCCAATTGCTCGGCAGAAAAGCTACTGCTGGCAACAGGCATACCCTTTTGAGAGGGAATCTGGCCTGAAGCCTGCTGGGCAGCGGGTGTAGCCGAGGATCCATCCGATACCACGTTGACAGGGGTTGTGGCGGGATTACTGCGGCCTGTGGATGCTAGCGTTAGCGAAGAGGCTACCTAATGATTACCTGCAGACGCAGGTCAAGATGGAAGCCGTACCATTGACACCATTTGCGGCGGCGGCGGTCTCTGGAGTCACGCCATTGAGCTGCTGCTGGCGTTGTTGCGCCTGAAGCTGCTGTTGGGCGAACCTCTGCTTCTGAAATACTTGTTGCCGCTGGACTGCTGAAAGCAGGTTATGGGCTTTGAGGTACTCGGGATCGTCATGGCGCACGCCTTGTTCTTGCATCTGCTTGTATTTCTTCAAGGGGGGTTAGATTTATGCCATGGAGAAGTTGGAACGAAGAAAGGAAGGGTGTGGTATGGTGGTATAAGGAAGAAGAGAGTGAAGGGCGGGTCAAGGCGGACGCACCTGCAGGACTTCTTGAATGTGTTGCTGCGTCAAGTTCGGCGGCAAGCTCATGTTTCCAGCCGCCATGTTGGGTGCTGACTGGAGAGAGGCCATGCTCTAGCGCGTGGTTGTTTTATTCATAAGCAACGCAGGAGACACGAGGGAGGCCTGGGTTGCGACAGGGCACAGTGGAGCGCTTAGGAAAACACGTGGAAATTGAGAGCGGCGACGGTAAATGAGGGATCGCGCGAGGGGAGCGATGGGGGGCGCTCAGTTACGAAAGAGAATGGATAGGAATGCCTCTTTGTGGATGGATGCGACAGGTAGCGGCCTGTATCTGGACTTTGGCGACAAGTTTCGTGATGTTTAGGCCGGACCGGGGGAGATACAGGGCGGTAGGCGACAAACAGGAGAATCAGTAAGTAGAGAGAAAGGGGCGTCTAACGCGAAGAAGAAAGTGTAAAAATGACCCCAAAGGGGGGGCCGGGGGTGAGAATGGCGCGTGGAAGGCCAGTCTGGATGAAATGGAGATGGAGGGGACGGGGCTTTCGCGACTTTCCGTGCTGGTCGGGGAAACTGGCGGTGCTCTCAGCCTGTGCCTGTAACGAGGAGAGGGTAGGCGGCGAGACGTTGGAAGAAGATTTCGTGCCGTGTCACGTGATACTGGAGATGGGGGATGCCGCTGCTGGTTGCTGGTTGCTGGTTGCTGACTCAGCGACCGACTTTCGCGCGGCGGACTTGCCCGGGTGAACTTGCCCGGGGGCCGGCTTAGGACTAGCGGGGAAGCTCTCCACAACCTCGGCCGATATGATGATTACAGCAACAAGTCAATTCAGTCAAGATCTCAAGCATCGAATTAATTTCCCCAACCATCAAACTAGTCCCATACCGCAATAGCGAACAACAGTTCGATGCAATCCCTTCACTGTACAGTATAATTCAGAACCCCAGTGCTCACACACTGTCGCATCACCTTTGACCAAGATACACCACGAAGGAGAAGACTGCTTTTCTCACTAAGTCTTCACCCACTATCTTAAATACCACCTGCCAGCAGGCTGTAAATCAGACTCAAATGGAATTGCAGCAACGTAGATTTGCCCAGCAACCCACACCTGACTACCATATGCGTCAGAAACGTCCACACCCTACGCGTCACCTCCAATTGGGATCACCCTCTTCATAGGGGGTGGGGGAGGGGCGGGCTTCTTAGCGCGAGGGGGCGGGGGTGGGGGGGCCTTCTTGTGCAATGATGCGCTGTTGAGGGTGTTCGAGCTGGATCTTCTCGTAACTACGCTGCCATAGGATGGCCCCGGCGATTCGTTGCGTCCCATATAAGATCGATCTGGGCTAGTGCCGCTGCGTGGACTGCCATCCTCAGACGGATCCATGTACGGATCAGCATATCCTCTACCGGCAGGGCGCGTTTGACTGCTGTTTCGGCGGCCAATGTAGTTCTCACTGGCTGACCGAGACGGCCACTGATATGGGCTGGAGGTGGAATCCTGGCGCAATTGCGTAGGGCCCTCAAACGTTGAGGTCCTGCTCAGTACGGGCCGGCTCGAGTAAGCATCAGGCGGATAGACCTCTCTACCCGTCAGTTCAATCGAAGTGGCCCGGGAGGAGCGAATAATCGGCCGAACATCCACCCCATTGTGATCCTCCTCGTGCAACGGCTCGTAGCGATCGGCGAAAGAGTGTGCGGTGTTGGAGCGGGGACGGCCTGGGCGACGGCCATTAGGAGTCTGGGAAAGAGGTTGTCTGCCGGCTTGTTAGTTATTTAAACGCTTGGGAAAGAAGCATGGGCGGGGGCAGCTCACCTGCCAGGCCACTCGCTCTTGAGCTGGAGTAGCACCTCCTGGCATTTTGCGTGGTAGCTCAGTTGAGCATCCAAAAACGCCTCCAGATTGATTACGCCCTCGGCTTCCGAGTCCTTAATGTCCTGCATTCTTCGGCAAACGTCATCGTTGGCCTCTTCGTATTTGACCTTCTGAGTCCGCAACTCCTCCTCCACACGGAAGTCTTCCCTCTTCGCTTTCTCCATTTTGGAAAGCGATGTATCGTATGCCAGACGGCGACCATCGAGCTTTTTGCGGGCAGTCTGCACTCCTCGTTAGTACTCCTGCAACAAAATATTTGGGAATAATGGGTCTGGCTACCTGGTAGTCTTTCAATTGGGTTAAAGAGTGTTCGAGCGACTCGAGCAGCCCTGCATTCACCTGGGAAATGTAGGCATCCTGGAGGCGAGCCAAGCGCTCCTCCGCTCTACCAAGCACTGCACAGAAAACCGTATGAGCATACAACTTCACCCCACAGCATAAGGGGGGAATGACATACTGATCATGGAACGTCCATACTCAGAGTTTGCATCAAAGTCTTCACCGTGGCCAACCATGCTGCTACCCAGATGGGCGATAGGCAGCGTCTTCTCCTTATCATCGCCTTCGCTGCGCTTCGAAATAGACTTAATATAAGCAGCAGTTGCCTTGTGGATGCGGTCGACACCTTATTCAGGAACGGGAAATTAGCAGAGTCAAAATCAGTGAACCGTGGGAGCAACCTACCATCGTGGCGCACGTTCATCTCCGTTTCCAAGGCTTTGAAGTCATCTGACAAATTGGTCTTAACTTCACCCCCCATTCTCTCGCCAGCCCATTGCTTGAAACGATCGAACTTCCGGTTGACGTTCATCTTGGTAAATTGCGGTGGTAGATATAGTAAAACAGGGGAACAAACGTGGCGAATAGAGGGGATGTGTCCAGCGATCGAGGGTGGTTGATGGTAGTTCGCACGATCGAGTCAAGCCAATTCAGTGATAACGAAAAGAGTAGGTATTCAGTAAGAGCGAGATCGGATGAATCAGGTGTAAATAGAGACTCGCAGTGCTCAAGCAAGGCACGGCTTGGGTATCGACAAGAAGTGAAAACAAGAAAAGCGCCACGGCCAGGAGGCGAATATGTGAAGAAATTTGGAGTAGTTCGGGTATAGCAGGGGAAGGGCAAAACAATTAAAATGCGCTTTGTTTGCGACAAGCGGGGGAAGGGGGAAAGGAAGAGGAGGAACTTGAAGCGGAGGAAGAGAAGAGAAAGAGGCAGAGGAAGTGAAGGTGGAAAGGTTGGAAAGGGGAGGTTTCCTTGACCTTCAAGGTTGGGGTCAATAAATTATTTTTAATAAGAGAGAGTGCTAAGTTAGTACGTACTAGACTTGAACTAATTGACTGGATTTGACTTGACAGTGTGTTTGTCCATTGCGGAATGACAGACAGCAACAGCAACTCTTCCTTTTCCCCCCCATGCCAATCGCAAGCGGCCGATGTACTGCAGGTGAGGTACTGCACTCTCCGTAATGGCTCGGGAGTACTGGGGGTAAGTTAGTTACAGTACGGAGACTGTACTCAGTAGGACCGAAAGGCGCCACATTGCCTCTTGGTTTCCTAGCCAATTCAAATCACCCCCACCAACACTGAGTGAATCTGATGGACAAAGGTCCCCTGTGAGAAGAGGGGTGTGAGGGGGGAGGGGGGCCAGAATGTCGAGTTCCAAGATCATACTACAGTGGCTCCGTCATATTCGTACTCAAAAAACCATAGTTGACCATATTCGACAGCAAATGAGTCAATTCGTCTAAATTACTCCGTAAATGGTTCCTCTCCGATCTTTCCTTTATGGTCATATCTCCTGAGCCCTGAAAAGTGCAGTTTGATGTACGAATTGATCAAGGAATGGAGCCGGTGGAGGCGGGGCCAGAACGCCAGGCGTTTGTTTGAGGTGTAGCTGAAACACAGGAGCATCACTAGTACAGTTCTTTACTACTCCGTAGACTGCTAAACTACAGTACAGTACGGAGTACCTGCCCGGAATACTAATTATGCCCAGCCCATCGTATTCGTACCAATCCCCCATTCATCCGTCCATTGTCGGACCTCGACCTTGAATGGCTTTCTCATGCTCGGGTTGTACTACCTTTGGTTGTGTGTATCACTCCACTGGCAATTCGCAAACCTCATAGGTTGGAACAGTTTCAACAACAAAGCAAGTGACACGCGTTGGTGGGCCATTAAAGTGGAGATCCGAACGCCCGTCAAAAAAACTTGGATTGGCCGCGATTCGCTTTGCCACCAGCTCGAACAGTCGAGTCAAAACGAAGTTCTATTTACAGAAACACCAAGGGTGGGTTTGGGGAGGAGAAGGGGGGGAACAAGTGCTTTCTCTGTTACGACATTTGGAACAGTGATGAAGAATGTCTTGGATTTGATTTCGTAGGGTGTGTCAATCATACTCGAAAAGCGCATTGATCATCAGCCAATCCCTGCCCATCGCGTCGGCAGGATGATACTGAGTATATTGTAGCATATCATATCGGAATATGTATCTCTTGTGGGGAGAGTTATAGTTGCTAAAAAGGTATCGGATGAGAACGGCCCTGGCGCGAAGCGATCCTCGTAGCTGGGATGAAATGTATGGATTCAAATACACAATGGAGAGAGCCTGCGTATTCCAGACTTCTTCAGTGGGTGGGTGCCCTTACGGGTAGATACGGGGTGGGAACTTGGAAAGGAAATGCTATCCACCATCATGGATGGTTACTTGGACTATTGCTCAACATACCATTTGCAGATCATACTATGTAAATTATGATGCAAAATGTTATCGATGCATCTGGAAACTTCAATCGAAAACAAACAGCTGATATTCTCCAAAGCCAAAGCCGGGGATTTTCATATGCGAATGCTACTCTGTGCAATTCTAATCTGTATTTGTAGAATTATCCTTACCCGTTGCGGAGCTCTTCGACTTACGAAACCACCCTTTTTTTTCTATGTTAGAAGTCCAATCTTTGCTGTTCAATTGATCTATGTTGATCAGGGAGGCTCCTCTCTCCTCTGGATTACTGCCGACGCAACTATGGCTTCTGATAGACAATTGGTGTACTGTAATCAACCACGCAGTCACCTCTTAGTTGATTCCGAGGCAGGCCCCATAGAGGGAAGATATATAAAGTCGATACACTCATCCAGCCCAGCAAAGACGTCTATCAACCACTTTTCTGCCCCGAGTACATGTAACTATAGTATAGTACAAGGATCATGGCCACCTAGGCCGTAGAAAGAGCAGCCACAATAGCCCAAACGACGACAAAGTTCGAAAGATGAACATCAAAAAAACGACGTCACCCATCAAAACCGAAGGCCCATCATGCCGTGACACCATATAAGTTAACACCCATTTCCCAGAGACTAATCGATTACTCATATTCAGCAGCATCATAACCATCACGATCATCGAATAATAAGCCAACCCCATGCCAAGCATGCAGTTCACCCAGTGGCTGCACCTCCTGCATGGAGACGAAACCAGTCTCGGCGGCAAACAATGCTGCATCAAAGTCATTCCATGGCCGGATCAGCTCCTCCCCAACGTCGGCGCTACAACTAATCCCATCAACAGCAACCTCCAAGCCAGCGCAGGGCTGAAGCTGGCGCACCGTCCCTATTCCCGACGCCCCGTAGTTCGTCCCCTCCTTCTCCTGCTGCAACAGCGACACCTCCGTCTTCGCCGTCGCCGTTGTCGCTGCTGCCACCCACCCAGCCTTCATTTTCTCCATCATCCCAGCAACATACCTCCCCGGCGTAACGCCCATGACCTTCCTGAACACGCGATGAAAGTGACTGGACGTGAGCCCAGCCTCGGTCGCAAGGATGTGGAGCGTGGGCTTCGACCCTGACTGGACTGCCGACCCGATCGTCTGACATGCTCGGTGCACCAGCTGAACCTGAGGACTACTACAACCGCTGCTGCTGCTCCTGCCGCCGCCGTCAGTCTGCAGGGTCTCGGGTCTGCAGCGCTTACACGCCCGGAACCCTGCCCTTTCTGCCTGGGAGGGCCGATCGTAGAAGCGGACGTTGGCCCGTCGCGCGAGCCGGGCAGGACAGGAGGCGCGGCAGTATATCTTGGTCGTTAGGACGGCGTAGACAAATGTGATGGCGGTGGGATCACGCTTGACGACGGCCTGCCAGCGCGCGGAGGCGCAGGCCAGACCGGGTGGTGGAGGGATTAGGCGAGGAGGAAGCTTGAGGGGTGGTGGCTTTGGATCCATTGGGAGAGGGTGCTGATGCTTCGGGCATTGGTTGAGCGGATTGTTCAGGGAGATGATGTTGGTTGGAGGTGGTTTGGTTCAAAGTGCATATGTCTTTTGAGATGAATGGATGGGGGTGCAAGTACACTTCTGCTCAGGGTAAAAGTCTCAATGCTGTGATTGGTCACTTTGAACGCAACATCTTGTCTACATGAACTTTTATTTAGGTACGATAACCGATGAAGTCTGGAATGCGCGGGAATAATTCCTATGTCAGTCAATAGGTTCCTTGGTAAATAATAGTGTCTATATGAATGTATCATGAGATTATGTTTGAAGGAGAAGTGTATGCTATCCGACAATTTGCGGCCGCAGCACACATGCAGTGTATGTAGAACAACGTTGACGAGCGCGACTGCAAATAACACCATAATCACAAGTCCCGAGACATATTTCTCGCTACGAACTCATGCCGTTGGACACATTCTGCCCTCAGTATGACACTGACAGGGAGAGCAGCTCCGTCTGTCAGAATCGTCGACTGCATCGCCTACACTACAGCGCACTAGCAAGCCCCGCAACAGAGATACGTGTTCAAGCACAGGCACAGGAGTTGAATTTTTAACCCGTTTTTGCTTTTGCTTTGGTCATCATGAAAATATTTGTTGGCCACAACCTAACCTGGCTAAGGACGCATGGGAGATTATCCGCAGTCGCCTAAGTACATATGCCTCATAGCAAAAGAGCATTTTCAACCCGTCACAAAAAGAACTCCACACCAGAACCCGCTTAGTCCTTGGTCTTCTGGGTACCGCGGAGCAGACCAGTTCTCCGGGCAGCAATGAGACCGGCTTTTTGACCGTGGGCGGCGTAGCGGGAGATGGTAGAAGCCTTACCGATGTGCTGGTGGTTACCACCACCGTGAGGCTGTAGAGAAAACACATATCAGCAACCATTCCATCTCGTTCAAGCACGACTGCGCGATGCAGCCCAGAAAAGGGGAGTCTTACGTGATCGACGGGGTTCATGGCAACACCACGAGTCTTGGGCCAAGAGTTGCGCTTGACGGCGAACTTGTGCTTGGCACGAGAAGCCTCTGTAGGAAGATGTTAGCGGCCAATTCGCACCCGAAAGAATTTCCTTCTCCGGTCTCCTATGTTGTCGGAGCCAGAATCTTTTCAAGGAGGAGAAAACGTACTGAGCAAAGGCTTGTCGGTACGACCACCACCAGCGACGATACCAACCATACCACGGGCGGTGTTCTTGATGACCTTCTTGGCACCGGAGGGGAGCTTAACACGGGTCTTGCCCTCCTCAGGGTTGTGTCCAATGACGGTAACGTAGTTACCGGAGGTACGACCAAGAGCACCACGGTCGCCAGCCTTCTCCTCAACGTTGGTGATAACGGTACCCTCAGGAACGGAGGCGAGGGGGAGGATGTTGCCGACAGTCAGGGTGGCGTTCTTTCCGGCGTAGATGAATTGACCGGTGTACATGCCCTCGTTGGCAATGAAGGTCTCGGTAACGTGCTTGAACTTGTAGGGGTGACGGAACTGGACCTTGGCGAGAGGAGCACCACGGCCGGGGTCGTGGATGATCTCCTTCACCACACCACGAGTGTATCCATGACGCTCAGCGTAGTCGAGGACACGGAACTGGGCAGGGGCCTTGTTGAGACGGGTGTTGGCCGCTACAGTCGAGATTTTTGCATCAGCATTTCGGAATTCTGGCACAGGAGATTTCGAATTTTGAGAATATTGCGGTCGCACTCACTGAAAATGCTTCCACGACCCTTCCTCTGGTTGCGGATCACACGACCCATGGCGACTTTCTAGATAGGGACCTGGTGTTAGTATTCAAGAGGAGTCCGCCGGCGACCTGGTTGTGGGAGAGTTCGAGTTCTCGTACCTCAAATCTAAGATGACCTTGTCGGGTTGGTGTTGAGAATTCGTCGACGAAGGGCTGTGTGGGCTTTAGGGTGGAAGTCGCTAATCTAACCGCGTCGGGGCTAGCGTGTATGAGTGAGCGGTGGCTGCAACTTGGGTGTGGCGCGGGTCGCTTTCTGACTAAGCCCGGTAACGTAGGTAGGGCAATTGCACGGTTTGTTGAAACCTACTGTGGCACTGCCACTACGGAGGCTGAAGAGGACCAATTCGGCAAGCGGACTTGAGCCGATTACCGTCTCTGTCGCTCTCCCTGTCCCGTCCCTCAGTCCAGTAACTACTAACTGAGTACTAAGTTAAGCATGTCGGACTTTAGACATGTACTGCCCTGCCCTGCCCGTACCACCACTGTGCTTACCTTTACCCCTCCTACCATACCATAAAAAGAACCTCTTCTTTCCATACTGCGAGTCGCTTATCGACTATTTACCCTACATGTTAGTACACTACTGCACATACATCATCCATGATGATATTATCGACAAACTCCACTTTGAGGGATGCGTCATTCACGGCTCATCGAGCACTATCAACTCAATCCGGGTACAATTGACAGATACCAGTGTCTGAGTCGCGCTGATTCGTGTATATCCTGTTTGTCCTCATGAACTGACCGCGTTTGGTAGTACAATTTTGTCCCGAAGCCTTCCAGCTTCTGGGTATACGGGATGGGCCGATGAACACCCACATCCGGTCGCAACAAATAGCTGAGAACTTCCTTGTTGATGCAACTCAGATAGGCCGAGTTGTGCATTCATGATTAGCACGCTTTTGGTCTGTACCTCGGTGTTCGCAACGCCCCGTGCGTCCATATCCATGCTGTCCATTACGGATCGAAAGCCGCCTGGCAACATGGTATACCGCGAGCGGGGCAAGTCCGTTTAGGCTCGCCTGACGCGTCCATGCGAGCCTATATCCATTCATGAAAGTGCATCCTGCCAGGTACATCGCACTGTCCAGGCAGACATTCATGCCTATTAGGTGACCGAACATGAGGGTATACCTCTGGTTGGTCCACAGACATCTCCCAGAGCACAGTGCTGGTCGACCCCGATCTTCTCCTGGCAATTCCGTCACCCCTGTGACTATGGTCAGCTTGGAGAAATCCCAATGTACAATGACCTCTGATTTTGCCATCCTGTTGACCCAGGCATACAGTACAAGTAGACGGCGCTCTAGGTTCGATGATTCCACTTCTTTAATTTGATCTCTCTCCATGTTTCAACATATCCTCCGTATAATGCGCGTGCTGCCTGGAACCTATTGAAGGGATCATACAGTTCTATGTGCCATTGATGCAAAGCAAACCCAGACTATCGCCGGAGGGTTGGTGTTGATTGGGTGCTGATCATCCCTGGATAAGGGCTGTTTTCTTGTTCTTGATGATGCCAGAAACGCCAGGCGCGTAAAAGCCGCGCTTCAACCGTAGTGCAAAGTAGAACTTCTCTGCGCCGCGGACCTGCCCGCTCGACCTTGTATCAAACATCTCTCCTCCTCACAAGCATCGGACAGCCACACAACCATGTCGAACCTGTCTCTTTCCGATTCAGAACTCTCGTCGCTCTCCTCGGCACCCCCGTCGGATGAAGAGACGGGGTCTATGGCCGTGGATGAGCCCGTGGGAATTACCAAGTACTTCAAGAAGGAATCCGAATCTCCGCCGCCGAAACGGGAGCCCTCACCACCCCATGAATATGTGCTAGCAGACAACTCCGACATTGCAGTATGTGACTCACTGAAATGCTAACCGGCTTGAGGCTCCCCGAAACCCTTTCAACGCGTTGTTCACGTTTCCGAGATCCAGTGTGCTGACCTGTCGCAATCCCTAGTTCATTGTGATGTTCCGCGCGCGTTTCCATGATGTATTCCCGCGATCGACACCACACTTTGGACCACAGGATATTGAGAGAGGTGTCGCCGAGAGCACCCCTGGTGATCATATTGAACGGCTGCTTTGTGCCTTGCTAGGATTGGTGTTAAATAGGAAGAAAGATGTGGAGTATGACCGCCGCCCGCAACCCAGAATTCGCTCCATGGGGGTGTCCGCCAAGGCGGGTTGACCACCTACATTCTGAATCTTCCGGTGCATACAGAAGACTAACATTCGGTGATCAATGCGCAGTCGGAACCACTACACGCGTCCCTTGGAGGAGGCGATCCAGACGCATGCCCCCCAATGGCCTAGGGCTTGGCAAGGCAAGAATCCTCTGCACGGGGGTAACAACTTCACAACCATGAAGCCGGAAGAACGCGTATGTCGCGCGGTCGCATCCCCCAGCACAACCTCACTGACACACTCTAGTTGCTCCTACTCAAAACCTTGATCCTCTGGTCCCTTTCCTCCTCCGACGCCGTCCAAGCCAAGATCAAAGAATCCTACAAGCAAGCACGCCACGAGGACGACCTCAACCAACCGCTCTCCGTCCAGCCGTGGGGTCGCGACGGCCTCAAGCGCCGATACTGGCTCATTGAAGGCCTGGATGACACCCACTTCAGACTATACCGCGAGAGCAACCCGGCGTTAAAAACCAACACCTGGTGGAGCGTGGCGGGGAGCATCCCGGAGCTGAAGGTCATCGCGGACAAGCTTGACGAGGAGAAGAATATCCACTCCAAGAAGCTGAGCGAGAAGATCCGAAACTCAATCCCTCGGTTCGAAGGCTCAGAGGAGGTAAGTCTCGGTCGCCCCCTTGGGAAGCTAACGACCTGCGCTCACCATAAAAACAGAAACGCAAACGCCGCGACTACCGGATTGCTCGGAAAGCACAATTCGCTCGCCCCGAGCCTGGCTTCTCCCTCTACGAAGGCCGCACTCGCGGCAAGAAGTTGAAATACACCTACTCCGACGATGAAGACATCTTCTCCGACGGCCTCCCCTCGACGCGACGCTCGACACGAAATACCTCGGGGGTGTCTACTCCCGTAGAGCCAGCGGGTCCCAGATACACAGCCAGTGGCCGACAAATACGATCTCGCGCGGGCGGACTGTACGGCGAGTCCTTGCTCGCCGGGCAACGGGACGATGCCCAGACCGGCGACGAGGGCAGGCCCACGCGATCGAGGGCGAACCGGGCCAATGGGTATACCGATCACGATCTGGATGAGGAGATGGAGGAAGGCTCCGCTGGGGCGCAGTCAAGCGGTAATGAATGGCAGGGCGGCGAGGAGGAAGAGGACAATGACTTTGAAGGGGATGACGAAGAGGAGGCGAGCGGCGATGAAGAAATTGCGAACGGCGAGCCACCCAGCCTGGTGGTGCAGCTCCGATACAACAAGGACAAAGGCAAGGAGACGAGCAGCTCGGCAGATCCTGCTGAAACTGAACGACCATCGGAGGAACATTCCGAGACCAAGCACGAAGCCTTGAGTCAATCTTCCGGCAATCCACCGCATGCCCATTCCCCGTCCCCAGGGACCGAACCATCTGGCACGAAGCCGATCACCGCAACCAGTGCGGCTGTTCCTCCGGAGCCGAACAGCACTGGTCCCCATACCAATACCCTTGCGCCTGGGGCTTCAGTATAAGTCGCGGGCGAAACCATCCAATAAGCAGCAGCACCTTCAATTGATACTAGAGCTATCAAGCGGCTATCTTTAGCAGAGAAACTATTTTTCTTTATCTTCACCACTGATAATATTATTTGCGAGAGCGTTCCCTTTGGTCAACTGTCAACTGTCAACTATACGGGTCAAAACACGGGATCTATCTGTTAGGCGTTTTTCTCTATATCTATGGAAGGGGTCAATCTGGGGAGGTAACATTGTGAATCACGATTTCTGAGTGGCGTGGGGCGTGCAAAAAGATACATTATTCATAAATGAGATGATCTATGTTAATGCTTACATCTGATATGTGAATGTCGTTCGTCTGGGATGGGCTCTTTCTACATGGCTCTTCTCTCCAGATGCCGCCAGTACGGGTTGAGCCCGCCGTCTAAGAACAGGAGCTGAGACATTTATGCAATATATACATAAATATACCTAAAACTACAGATTGCATGATCTAGCTAACCAGACAAAACAGTACAACCGGGGAAAACGAGAACACCACGGGCATAAAACCTCCAGGGCTCTTCGGATGCAACGCCCGGTTGATGATGTCAAAGAAGGAAAGAAAAAAAAAGGGTATGCTTCATGAATCCACCGCTTCCTGATAGAATTGAATTCAAACGCCGTAACGCTAAACACCCGAAATGCAAAAAGAACCCCCCCCCCCTCCAAATGAACATAAGCAGTCTTTTAGCAACTCGGTCGCATTCAGAGTGCACCAGAATCGTTTAGACGGCATTCGAGAACTGGGCCGTGTAGAACTGCAGGAACTCCGAGAATGTCAGAGGGTCAAAGAAATCCGGTAGAGGGTTCGTGCAGAAAAGGGGGGTTAGCAAAAACACTCACGTCATCTACCTTGGCAGCCACCCGAGGATCTCTGGCAGAGCCCAAAGGAGGGAGCTTCCAGTTGTTGACCTCGTACCACCATCGACGGATTCTGCTGCCCAGGGTCTGTCCGCTGAGGGAGGCATTGCGGTTCCAGAAGCGCCAGCCGGAGAGGGCCAGAGTCCAGAGCGTACCCTGCATCAGAGGAAGGAGGACCTGTTGGGAGAAAGGAAAAATGGAGGAGGTGAGCGGGAGATTTCCAACCTAGTTTTGACGGAGGGGCATCCCCCTAGAGAATGCTTCCTGTCTGTCTGGGAATTGAGAGGCTGGGAGTGGGAGGTTACTCACCTGGTCTCTGATGGTGATCCACGCAACTCTTCCCCAGGTATCGGCGCCACGCAGGCTGGCGAGATAGCTCTGTTCGAAGCGCAGGTCGGGCAGTGGGGGGAAATTATGGCGCCGGGTGGCCGGTCTGACCATATGGCGAGGGTCGACGATGTCGGACGGGATGCTGCCAGCTTCGGAGGGAGCATCGTCCACCACGGGCTGCTTTTCGGAGGCTGCGGTCGGCGGGTTGACGTCGTGGTCCGGCGAGGGGTTTCGGTTGATCGAAGCCGTCTGGATGACCTCGGGAATTTGGAGGACAGGGTCGGTCATTGTGGTGTTGTGGTGTTATGATTGGTATTGAGAGTGAGTACTTGATTTTGTGATGGGAGAGGAGGAGAGGAACGTTGTTTGGGTGTTGGTTATATAAAGCAATTAACAGCGAGCTCTCCGTCGGACAAGTTGAAGGGAAGCTTGAAGGTCGGAGGCCGGAGGAACTCCCTTTGCTCGGCCCAATCAGACTCCGCCGGCCCCTCCTCCGCCCGTCAGCCAGTTTAAGTCAGTTTAAGTACTACTCCGAACGCCCTCCCGAGTCTCATTCTCTCTCTTTCTCCCCCTCTCTCACTCCCTCCCTAACCTCTTCTTCCCCCCTCCCAATTCATCCCATACTTACTTCTCCTCCACCTGTCACAATGGCTGCTGCTCAGGGTTACCCTTTGTTGTGTCTCGAGAACCCCCTCTTGGGTGCGTGGGATCTTCTCCTTCTCCCCCCCCCCTCTTGCCCCTCCCCCACCATTCCGGGTTGACCCCAGGCTTAGGCTAACATCAAGCTTATGAGGCATACAGATATCCAGGCAGTCGGGTATGTCACTTATCTCCTATCTACTCATCTTTTCAATTCATCGTGTCATTATTGCAAAAGTCAAGCCTTGCTGACTCTTACCCCCGCATAGTGATGCCGCTCTCCTGGAGAAGTATGGCCTGAAGGACAACGATGCTATCCTCGCCGAAGATAAGCACATGGGCCTGTATGAGGAGCTCCTCGGCCTTGATGCCAAGCTTATTGCTGGTGGTGCCGCTCAGAACACTGCTCGTGGTGCTCAGGTATGAGTCTCATCATATTCTCCGTTCCCGGGTCGGAGACTATTTACTAACCGCCAGGCGGATTTAGTACATCCTTCCCGAGAACTCCGTCATGTACATTGGCTGTGTCGGCAAGGACAAGTACGCCGATATCCTGAAGGAGGCCTGCGCCAAGGCTGGTGTCCACACCGAATACCGTATCGATGATGTTCAGCCCACCGGCAAGTGCGGTGTCATCATCACCGGCCACAACCGTAGCATGTGCACTCACCTTGCTGCCGCCAACGAGTACAAGCTTGACCACCTGAAGCAGCCCCACGTCTGGTCTCTCGTCGAGAAGGCCCAGTTCTACTATGTCGGTGGCTACCACTTGACCGTCAGCGTTCCTGCCATCCAGGCTTTGGGCGAGGAGGCTGCCGCCAAGAACAAGGTCTTCATGCTGTCCCTCTCGGCTCCTTTCATCCCGCAGTTCTTCAAGGAGCAGCTCGACAGCGTCCTGCCCTACACCGACTACACCTTCTGCAACGAGACCGAGGCTCGTTCCTACGCCGAGAGCCACGAATGGGGCACCGAGGATGTGGTTGAGATCGCCAAGAAGCTGGCTCAGCTCCCCAAGAAGAACACCAGCCGTCCCCGCGTTGCCATCGTGACCCAGGGCACCGATCCCACCGTCGCCGCCACCGTCAAGCCCAACGGCGAAGTCGAGGTCAAGCAGTTCCCCGTCCGCGAGATCCCCAAGAGCAGCATCAACGACACCAACGGTGCTGGGTGAGTAAACCGAGACTTCTTCCCTGTGATTTGAGAATCCTGATTCTGATTCTGCTATAGTGATGCCTTCGCCGGTGGTTTCTGCGCCGGTGTTGTCCAGGGCAAGTCCCTCGAGGAGAGCATCGATCTCGGCCAGTGGCTCGCTTCCCTGAGCATCCAGGAGCTGGGACCTTCGTAAGTTTCCCGGCCTAGCCTACAACCCAGTTTCACGGTTACAGAGTGATAGGCTAACCTCCATTCTTCCACTTCTAGCTTCCCCTTCCCCAAGCAGACCTACACCCCCTCCAACTAAAATCTCTCCACCACGCAGTCATACTAAATCAAGGTCCCGTCCGACATCACGGGACTGAGGACATAAAATATATATGTCGAAGGCCAAACCACCAAGTTTAAACAAAAAATCTTTTCCTTTTTTTTTTTAGTTTAGGATTCAACCTTCTATACCCAAATTTTCTGTCGATGACTTAACGTCTTCGACCATTTCTTTCCTCTTTTTCTTTTCCCCAAATCTTAAATGAATGTTGTGTGAAAGGTGCCTCGCTCCGACGGAAATTCAATAGATACCTAGACAGGAAGTGGCGCGGATGAACGTTCTCAACAACGAACTGTGATGATGACAATGTGCTATTCCTCGGGTCCAAAATGATATAGACTGTGAAAACACGTTATGTGTGTGTCGCATTCAGGGGTAGGAGTCTCGCTTTCACTCAATTGGCCCTGTGGAGCTCAAGGCTGGCAGTAGACACATTGAACAAAGTAGCTTCAATTGAGAACAGCGATACGACTCGGAAGTCCTGAAGTGATTGAGTATGATTTGAGTATGAGAGTACAATTTGAAACTAGAAACCAGCTCGATACATCTTCAAGGTTGCCTGCCATTGGCGCTAGTATCCATCCAGCCTCAGAAGACTAGGTGAATCGAGCTTAGTAGTATGGGAATGGTAACGCGATACGGAGAAATCCGAATGACCTGATGCTTGCACCCTCCAGCTCCGCTCTCCGCTCTCCCCTCTTTCCCGTAACTTTCTCACACAATGGAAAGCAGACCAATCAAGGATGCCCAGACGCCCATACCATACCATTCTCGCCCGGCCTATGTTTGCATGTTTGGTTCGACCACTTCCGCAACCTGGCTTGAGCTGAATCTATAGCTATAGCAAGAAGGAGAGTTGGACGATTGCAGCTGGCTATGTACTGCTAGTCCTGTCTGCCTCCGAGGCTCAATCGCCATTATCCATACTGAGAATCCGCTTTGTTCATTCGTTCAATCGGTCATCTGCTTTCGTCTCTCTGTCCATTTCAGGTCTGTGTATATGCGGAAATACTACGCGTATATCGGCGACTGAAAGGATCTAGAGAGGGGATCCTAGCAGAGAAGAGAGACGAGCAGAAAGGTTGAGGTTGTTGGGAACCCGCTGTCATTCGCTGGTCTCAATCGCATAATCGGCAAAATTCGACAGAAGTCATGGCGATTCATCTACTAGACAAAGCACGTCGACAGGATCAACCGCCGTGGCCATAGCGAGTGCTATTCTGACCAATAGCACCGTACTGTGGAGAAGATTGGCGGGCACTGCTGTTGAAGCCAGAAGAGCTAGGGTAGCCTGCGCCGGAGGACAACGTGCTGGCAAGGAAGGCATCATTGGCCCAGGATGAGTTGATTAGACCGCTAGGGGAGCCCATGTTTGGTGCTGATGCCGACGGTTGGTTGGTGGGAAGAGCGATCGACCCCCCACTGACACCCGTCTCCAGAAGTGCTCGGTCCCATGCAAGACCGGAAAGCCGGTGGCTCTGGGTTGATGGACTCGAGGAGGGTATCCAGGAGGAGGGGACCGTGCCTGTGCCTGGGCCGGGGATGCGGTGGAGATATCCAGCGGCTGGAACCTGGTTCATCAGACTCTGGCGAAGCAGTAGCTCGTTGGCAAGTGACTCGTGAGATGGGTAGTGGCTCGACGGGCTGCCGATGCTTCCCGATAGTGAATGAGTTGGGTACCGATGTCCGAGACCAGGAGGGGTTCGAGGAGAGGGAGCATCACCACCGAGGCTGGAAGATAGGGTTGTGTTCCAGATGCTGGGAATGCTGGGAAGCGCAGGCCGTGCAGTATAGGGCTGGGATGACGAAACACGGGCAAGAGGGGCCGAGCCGCTGGCCACGGGCGGCGCAAGTCCTGGAGGGGCGACCGGAGTCTGCCGAGGAAGAAGATCCTCGCGGAAGACTGTCTCCGTGCTCGGATCGAAGTACTGACTTGATGGCCGCTGCCGGGTACCACCTTGCGGAAGAGTCAGGCTTTCTGGCACGCTCGAGGCGTTCTCGTACGTGTCCGAATCAACCAGACGTTCCACGCCTTCGAGTATGCGGTTCATACTGGCAGACATCGATGCCGACTGCGATCCACCGTAAACACTCGGAGCGTCTGGAGCGTGGTTTAGATCGAGGTTGGCTTGTTGTATTTCCTCGCGCTCAACACTCGCGGAGGACAGCGTGTGATTGTGCCCCGCGGGACTGGCAAACAACTGCGAAGGGAGGTCTTCCTCCTTGTAGATGAAGGTCTTCTTGTCTTCGTCATCAACAAGTGCGATGGGGATTTTGTTGCTGACTACCAAATCCAAGCCATCGATCACAAACTCGCGGATGCGGTAGAGCATTTCCATGTTGGGGTGATTACGTTCCACACCTGGGTCGTTAATTCGAGGCTTCTGTTGACCATTGGAACCCAGGTATCGGCGACAAGTTGTGTCCTTGCTCAGGGGCGCAAAGGCCAGAGTCTCCTCGTCTTCTTCCAAAAGATAGTCGATTTCGGGAAGGTGCACTACGTCGAAAGTTGAGGCCAGAAGAGTCAATGTGTTGGCGTATATCTTCCAAAACTCCGTGATTTGAACCGCCAGAGGTGTATCCTTTTCTTGTTTGTGCGCTGCTAGCAAGTGGCTGACCGTGAGCAACCAGGAGCTGTAGTTTCGGAGTGCGGGAAGAACCCGACGAGCGACCACAGTGACCTTGTCAGGACCGGTCTGCGCGTCTTTGTTGCTCGAGTCTTCAACCGCAAATCGCTCTACTTCTGCAAGAAGAATCTGAAGCAGGGTGAAGAACGTCTTCACATTGATCCGCTGAAAGAAAGCGCGCGCATTGGACACGGACTCCTCTAAATCTTGGTTCAGTGCATGACACTTGGACATTTACGCCATTAGAAGACTTACCGTTCGAGCGTAACCTAGAGAATTCTTCTGCGCTGATGTTGATTAGAACGAATTTCTGTAAAGTGCCTTCGAGCGAGCGTTCCTTCAAGTCAACAGCGAGTTGATTGAGTACTTCGCTCTCCAGCTCGTCATGCTCTGGGAAATCGACCCCCTTATAACATTGCGCATGCAGATATACAAACCAAGGAGCCAATGCTCTGCCGGGAATCCCAGCATCTTCGGGACGGATCAGCTCCCGCTTGGCCCATGCACTCATGACTTTTCTAAACTCGATCTCCAGGTTACCCTTAGCTGACGGGTGCGGCTCCTGGGCTGCTAGAGCCCTATACAAATGATACGTAGCGCGAAGGTGATTGCCATCAGCCAATGCAATGACGGCTAGCTGATTATGCGACGCGCCAGAGGCTGGGTATATCAGAGTAGCCAGGTCATAGTAACCGATCGCGGGCCCCCAATTGCGCTCCTTTGTGACCAGCTCGGTCTCGCGATAACGGGAAAGATCGCCGAGACGAATCAAAGTCGCATGGCATGATTGAAGGATCCGCTTTCTGAGGGCTTCCGTAGGTTGCAAGGGCGGCTCCGCCGACAGATCTGTGAAGGGTTTAGACTCCAGAAAACGGTGGGTTCGCCAAAGTTGACGGGACCGGCAGTTTGCTCACTGTCGAAATTGAATTTCCGGGCAACCTTTTCCAGCTCCGGGATCCCACCGACATGGGAGGACAATTGTTGGATGTAGCCTCGATAGAATCGCTGACTGGATTTGATGAATTCGAGGTAGTGCTTCTCGAGCTTCCGTTTCTCTACCGGTTTCTTCTTCTTCCCGTTTTCCTCGCGGAACTGCCATCGCACACCAGGGATTAGAGACGGAAGCAGACAGGGCCACCGTAGGACTCACGCGAGACAGCAATTTACGGAATCGGGTGTTGATTTTGAGATGACTATCCCAGAGGCGTCCTTCGACATCCACGGAGCGGGCGGCGTCGAGGTCCTGAAGAATAGCATTTTGGCAAGCGGAGCGAAGTCTGCGACGGACGAGGATGACAAGACAACGGTCAGATCAGTTTTGCGCGCAACAGGAGGACGGCGGAAGGGAATTCAGTTACTGACTCCGACAGGTGATGGGAGATTTCGGCAAACGTGGGCTCTTTTTCGGCAAGGCTCTTCAAAAGCTCTTTCTCGAGATTGAGCGCAGTTCTGTGCGATGCAAGGATTAGACCGACGCAGAGGGCGGGGGGAGAACGCGAGGGTGACTGACTGCCACGTATCCTGGAACGCGGACGCCATGCTCAGGAGATGAGATCACCGGAGCCCGCTTCACCTCCACCGTTGACTTCGCCGTCAGATGGCTATGGCTGGTTGAGAGCGTGCGGGCGACAAGGGCAGTGAACGATCCATCAGTTAGTGATAGTATATACAGAACGAGCGCGGTGAGCGGGGACGGTATGCAATTTCCAGAACGTCAGGGAAGAGGAGGGGGTTGTGAATCAGTGACCCCGATTGGCAGCACACATAAAAGAAGAAGTGAGAAGAAAAGAAAGTTAAGAGAAGCTCCAAAGGGAGGGTAGTGATAAATCCAATTCAGGACGAACAACGGAGGGGTTGAAGGCCGCCGCTCGCTGAAGGGAAAATCCCATGAGAACTTTATGACGGGGGGGAACTTTTCTTCTCGAGGCAGACAAAATAGAATCTAGTTAAGGTAAGAATAATGCGGCACTGCGGGAGGAACGGAGAGGCAGGCGGTCAGGCCTATCCACCCAATAGAGTCAGCCGTGGCCGGACTACTAGTAGGTATAGATCAGGTGGATTATAACTTCCACATCTCCAGCTTACCTGAATTGAATTACTTTCGACTTCGAGATACATGGTCAAAAGACTGGCACGAGTTCCTCTCAGACTCACTGCTTCGTCGTTAGACAACTATGTAAGTACTGACTCCACCCCAACAGCAACTGGAATAAATCCTGACCCATCTGCACAGGCAGAAAGATTGACCTCCCTTCCACCAATGGATGGTCCAAGTGTCACGCCATTGCTGCAGAGTGAACTAATACCTCGCAACTGACCTATCACTGTTGCAAATTCTCTCCTCAAACGCAGGACGGACAGCAAGTTCGGCCAACATGTCCATCAAACGCGCCCGCAGCGACTCCGACTCGCCTGCCGCCGCCGCCGCCGATCTGTTGTCGTCCGAGGAGGATGGGGGTCCGTCCTGGCCAGCATCCCCAGCATCCTCCACCGCGCCCTCTCTCGGACGCTCCAAGGTGCACTTACCAGACACGGCCGCTCCGGTTGCCGAAGTCATGCACTGCTCCCTCCCACCGCACCGCGAGACCATCGCCTTCGCCTCCTACGACGATTACGAGGTCCATTACCGGCAGTCACATGTCAACCGCTGCTCCCAATGTGGGAAGAATTTCCCCACGGATCGTTTCCTGAATCTTCACATCGAAGAGAACCATGACGCCATCGTCGCTACGCGACGGGAACGAGGCGAGAAGACGGTATGAGGATTTCCATTTCCATTCCCGCAACCTAAACCACCTAACCTTTTTGTCTGGCCTAAATCGCTGACCCTGCATTGCTGGTTGGGGGGGAATTCCAGTACGGGTGCTTCATCGAGGACTGCGAGCGCAAATGCTCGACACCTCAGAAACGCAGAATGCACCTCATCGACAAGCACATGTTTCCCAAGGTATGGGCGTGGCCCTTCCCGTCGTATGCCGCGTACTCCGGCGTCCCTTTTGGTGGGCTTGTTCTAATTCCCAGAACGGACGAGCAGACATACAATTTCTACATAGTCAATGATGGGATTGACAAACAGACCTCGTTGTTGCGGCCAACCAAGACGCACCGGCGCCGTCTATCTACTACTCCAGCCTCGCCCCAGGAAGGGCGGCTGAGGAACAGACCGACTTCTGGGTCCTTTTCGAGCGCGAACTCGGGTGTGCAACAGACTCTCGCGACCCCCGCGGTCGCCGATGAGATGGAGATCGCCGAGCTGGAGAAGTCCATGTCTGCGCTGCGGTTCGTGCCATCCAGTGTTACGAGGAACCATGGCAGGGTTGGAAGGAGATCTTGATCTTGACCTTGCGGTAGCTCGGCATATAGCTTACGTCCTACTTGGAAGATTGAAGCAGGCACTCGAACAGAATCTGTGATTCTTCGCGGTTTTCTGACGCCGGATCATTCAATAACTCATATTGCTTTTTCGGCGCCTTGCTCAAATTGGGAACCAGGTCACATAGCAAAAGGGACTCTCCAGAAGGACCTGCAATAACTATCACATGCGGGGAAGAGCATCGATGACGTTCCTGTTCCTTCGTGGTATCAGAGCCTAAAGACTCCCTCCCGTGCCGGAAAGCACCTGCCATAGTCGGCAGATTGAGACTCATGTCACAGGCGAGTGACCACTGCGCAGGAGTTCGCTCTGCCCCAGAAGACATAGCAAGACATAGCAAATCATAACCTATCTATATACAGGGGTAATAAGGGAATATGAAGACTTCGAGCAGCGTGGGTATACAGCAACATGATATATCGTTCCCAGTAGAATAGCCAAAGGATCAACATGACAATCTAGGAATCGGAAGCTATTGTTCGGAGGGCCTTGGTGACAAGCAAATGTCCAAGCCAAAGGACGCTGCAGTGTCCCATAGTAATTCCACGGCGTGGAGCGGTCATGTTGTGGTTTCAAGAAGATCAGCATAGGCATCTAGGCTTGAACCAACCAGGTCTACTATGGCCCAGCTGGTGTTTCCCTTGAAGGTTCGTGCCCACACGCGAACGATAGCCACACTTAGCTGTTTTGCTTTGTATGGATTGGCAATGAAATCCATATCCGGTGCTCCCGGCGGATCTACAGCCATGTCGGTTTCGTCCATCATGCTCTTGATCCAGAGGAGTAACTTTCTCTCGTGGTCTGAGAGCCTTTGCTCAGCATGGGTCACTGGTATTGAGAGCAGCCATCGGCTGAGAAGGAAGGCACATTCCAGACTACAGAGGGAATGCTGAATGCTCCAGAAGAAAGAATGGGTTCTGGCGACGAAGTCGATGCCTAGACGCACCGGAATCGAAAGTGCGTGAGCAGAATGTAGTAGAGCCATAATTAGGCGAGGACTCCGAGCTATGAGCGGCGATTCACTGAGGGCCCTTGCTATCTGGCCTGGATCCTGCGTCATGAGGCGACGGCAGGGTCCCAGGTCCACATGCAATCGAATATATGCGAGGCCCAGCAGAGCGGTCGATGTGAATGCAATTGGTCCTGCTGGGTTCTGTGGATCAATGCTGGACTCGGGAGTGCGTTTCCATAGTGCCTTCCAGGCGCTCAAAGAATTATCTAGGACAGACAGATCTTCGCCCCTCAAGCTGGTACCTTGCATAGTCGGTGCAGAGAGACAGAGCTGGCGTGCAAAGAATATTTGCTG
This sequence comes from Aspergillus fijiensis CBS 313.89, assembly GCF_003184825.1. Taxonomy (NCBI): domain Eukaryota; kingdom Fungi; phylum Ascomycota; class Eurotiomycetes; order Eurotiales; family Aspergillaceae; genus Aspergillus; species Aspergillus fijiensis. The sequence continues at coordinate 202,412 of NW_024469036.1, read as the reverse complement.
GATGAGAGCGTGAATGAGAATGTAGTTTCCGAGGGGAGATATGGGTGCGGTCGGGCCCGACAAATTCGACTTGAGGAACAATTTAGCAAAAGCCTCCTGGAAGGGGACATCAGATCCATGGCGTATGCGGGCCACCCGCCGCCACTGAGCCGCGTTGGTTGCCTTCCAGACATCATGCGAGCACGGCATGTTCAATTTTAACTCCGCATTCAGAATCAGAGGGGGGATGTTGTACATAATAGAATGTAGGTTGAAGAAACAATACACGATGAGTTTCGTGCGTCGGTTGCCTTCTCTCCGGACCCACTCTTCCCAATTGTTAGGATCTGGGCTAGGAGGTGGCTCTGACAGGCCATGCTCTCTGACCAGTCTTGCCAGAGTGCTCTGAAGCGAGAGGATTTCCCTCAGTAATTCGGGGTGTCTTTCCCAAGAAGCGAAAACCGTGAGCAAAAGGAAGGTTCGGATGACTTCCATATGGGCATCTGAGTCCTCCGCCGAGTAGCCCGAGGGATCTGTTGGATACGGGGTGTGGTGGTGATGGTGAGATTGGGCTTGATGGTGTTGCTGAAACGGGCTACTGGCATGGTTAGATGTGGTGGAGGAGTCACGAGAGTTATGAAAACCCGATCCCGGTGATAAATAGTTCCATGTCGGGCAGGCGACTTGCTTGCTATCTCTTCTGTGAAGACGCTGAAGCAGGATGGCTTTTGCCGCATGGAATAGCTCAATCCCTCGGTTGTTTTCGAAGCGGTAATGGGACCCCGCTGCTGCCAATGCAAGAGTAAGCTCCGGAGAGCATTTTGCGACAGAAAGGGTGGGGACATGAATAAAGGGGAGGTGTTCATTCAATCCATTTATATAGCCGGCAAAGAAGCGCGACAAAGCGTGCCTTGAGGGTGGGACAAAGTTCTTGGGCAGTATATAAGCAAATGCCTCAAGTTTAGAGACGAAAACTTGACGATCAGCATTGGTTATATCCCACGCGGCGCGAGGTCCCTCATCCGCGAAGCCAAGGCGATCATCCACTTCATGCGGTTCTGGCTGCAAGGATGGCAATCGGGACCCGAAATTCGAGAATGATGGTGGGTCATCTGCTGCCGTTCGTGGATCACTGTGAAGCTCCGGACCGAGCCTCCCCATCTCGCGAACAGACGGCTTAGTCTCCATGGGAAGTGTGGTCGGCAACATCGGCTCTTCGACCGAGGAGAAAACCCCCGAGTCCCAGTCTGATGAGAGTCCCACACTCTCCAAGAAGACAGTGAAGTCTTGGACGGGGTCGCCTAGATCAGCAAGGTCCAAGATCGAGGGTTCCACGCCATAATTATCAGTTATCGCTCTTTCCGGAATATGGGCGAGCGGCTGAGGAGGCGCCACGTTTTGCGAGGATTTCCGTAATGACTCAAGACTCTCCTGTTCACCCTCAAGAGCAACATGACTCGCAGCATGCGAGAGAAGATTCAGGTCATAGCCCCACGATGGATTGAAATGGGTTGTTTCCACTAGGGGAGGGGGTTGCACTTGCACTTCTGGCGGAGGCTGTGGAATCGGTTGCGTGTGTAGTGGGACAGCGTCGGCAAGCTCTAGCATACGAGACTCATGATGAGAAGGCTGGATTATAGATGAGGGCGTCTGAGGAACATCCTGGTTGTTGTTCTGCGTGCGGTGATCTCGACCGGCGGCAGTTTCCGCAGGGTGGACTAGCCGCTCGTGTCGTACGAGCAGGTCACTATCGAAATTTCCCCCATATTAGCGCGCATGAACCTGGATGCCACGGGGATGAGAAGTATACCTTCTGGCAAATGATTTGGAGCATATATCACACGAGAAAGGCTTCTCCTTGGTATCTATGGGATCAGACAGTCAGAAACTCATGTGTAGACGGGCAAAAGCCTCCTGAGGAGAGTTCGAGAGGGGGTTACTCAACGGGTGCGGAGATGGCGCTGAAGGTGTTCCAGGCGCGCAAATGATCTGCTGCAATATTCACAAGACAGAGACTTGCGATGAGCCGGGGCACTCTTCTTCCTCACTTTGCCTGGGTTGGCTCTTTCGTCCTCCATGGCGAATGGCCGTGGAATTGGACCATGTCCTTTTTGATGGGATTACAGGCGAGCGGGGAAGAAAAACTGTGGGGTCGACATGAGGGGGTTTTGCAAAAGGTCGGTCACGTGGTAGGAGCAACGCCCCGACCGGAAACCCTACTTTGTACTCTGGTACTGTACGTACTGTACCTGTGAAATATTGGTGCACTTGATTCTACGTATCCTGAGCACAGGTAGTAATGGTCATCATCGCCTGTTCGGGGAAACTTTCCCCGCCTCAGCTTCAGATGCTGCATGTCTCATAGACAGACATTCACGAGTACGGTCGCAGCTGCATTGTCCCGGTTGGCAGTCCCCGTGCGTACTGTACATCCTTCCTCTGCGATCGAGCGACTCCGCCATCCCCACTGGTGCGGAGATGTTCACTTAGGGTGATCAAATCCGCCAGCGCACTCGAAGCGTCTCCTCATTTGGGCGAGCTTGCGAGGAGATTGAATGGGGGCATGAATGGGGTAAATCAATGATTTCCATTTTTCCACAAGCACTCGACATTGCCAACTGAAAGAACCGGTGAGGGGAAAAGGAAAAGAACCGGAGTTGGTACAGTACAGCGGCCAGCCCATAGATCTATAAATTGTTCCACAACTCCCGGAGAAATGATGGTTTTGTTCCAAGCCTAGACGTGAAACACTTCGCTCTGATCTTCTGACGCTGACAGGATGCGCAGATATGTCAGACATGTCTGATTAACTACTCGGAAGGGATTTGGAGAGTGTTCTGAAATCCCACCTGCATTGTTACTCAGGGTGCATCATGATCCCGATATAGAAGCCTGTCCTAGGATGTCCCCCTTTTCGCCTGTTGAGGCCAGTCAGTGTGGGGTTTCTGGAAGAAGGCTAATACATCCCTTTACTACTTGTTATTGAGGCCGAAATGACTACATGTCAACACCTAGTTATATATATAGACATGTATACGAGGGTAGGGTGAACCTTAATGAAACGCAGGAGTTGCCGTTGAATAGGCTGCATTCATACAAGTAGATAGGCCACTCACTGTACTCCGTACTATATTACGGTCAATCGTGTCTGGGATGCCCCTTTCTTGTCAGCGACTTACTAGGTGATAGCTAGCTATCAGGGTTAGTACGAATCTGCTGTTCCTGCAAGATCCTTATGGTAACTTAACTGTGAAGCCATCCCCACCATAGCCAAAGCTTGGCGAGTCAGGACGTGGTAGGATCAACCTGAAGAACTGCCCCTTGAGTGATAGAAGGGGGGCGTTGTGAGCCTACTCGACCGTAAGACAGAATGACGTGCCGATGGCCAAGTTAGCTGGTGAAGTGGTTACAAGTTCCAACAATACCTGGCAAACCTCCGGGTTGAGCGAAGGGAGGGTTGGTGCCCGGTCCGATGTTCAATCTATTGTTACCCCCGCGGAATCGACCACAACCACAACCACAACCACAACCACAACCACAACCACAACCACAACCACAACAACAACAACAACTGCTTTCTGACCTCTGCTGGTGGCCAACAGGCAGTGGTCAACTTACAAGCATGAAGAATAATGAAAGGCAGAGGTTATGATTGGTTTGTTATGGGATTCCTTTTCTCTTCTTGTTTTTTTTTCTTTCCTTCGTTCTACACGAACCAAGTGTTTCCCTGCCGAGGACCATGGAACCTCCCCTAAGAATAGGCGGGTATGGGGCGCGGGCGCGGGCGCGGGCGATAAGGTGCGGGTTGGGAAGTTGAGGACGGACGGACGGGAGTGGAAGACCGAGAATCAGTTTAATCAGTTTAAACGACTTGAGGAACAGCGAGAGTTCATTGTTTCAGGTTTGGGCCCCTTGACAAATCACCCGCCGGCGGCGTGTTTGAGAATGATCCCGCAGTGGACAGTGGACAGTGGACAGTGAACGAACGACGAAGAGGAAGAGAAGACGCATGTCGGAAGGTGCCCATCGTCCCCGACCGATCGGCCTAAACAACCCGCTGTGCGCTCTCGCCCTCAGCCCAGATCCATTAAACCCATCCATGAATTCTCCCAGTCTCTACTCCGTATCTATGAAAACTTCCCCTCTCCTCCCCCTCAACACCAAAGGAGATAGATACCCAGAGACACAACCAGAGAGACACAGAGACAGAAAACTACCACAGGCGAGGTGGCTGTCTTGTTTTCAAACTTGTCTTGTCTGCCTATCTCGCCCCATCAAAGCCTCCTCCCCCCTCCCCTTTTCCATCTATTCCTTTCTCCGTCTTGTTCCCATTCCCACCCTCCCCTCCCAGCCGTTTCAGCCTTCGATCCAGCGGCTATAACTGCTGCCAATCTTCCACCCCCACGTCTAGCCTCGACGCTTGGACTGGTCCTTTGTTGGACCATTCTTTCTCTCCTTCTTCTTTTGACTGAACAGTGATTTGCCATCAAGAGCAAGAGAATCCTAGCCTGCAGGACATCTCACCTGGTGTGAGCGAGCGGAGAGCCCAAGTGAGCCTAGGCCGGGCAGATCACGAAGCCACTGCCTATAGTGCTAATCTGCTGCCAAACATCCCCCGTGCTCTTCGATCGGTTGAACTGTAAGTCCAGTACTCTAATTAGTATCTTCTCCTCCTCGACCGCTTGTCGCATCGTGCATCACTCCTCTATCGCCATCCCCCCCACCTCTGCGCTAACTCCGCTAACATGCACTATCACAACCAGATATCAAATTCGTACAATGCATTAGACCCCACACAAAATCTCAGTCGAGATCTCAACTCACAGTCGCCGTTTGGGAGATATCGTTCAGCTTGTACCCCGCGACCACACCCGACCTCTACGCTCAGGTTATCTATCGACCGTGGGCTCAGACCTATCTCCGAATCTCTGACCCGACAAAACAACATCGAAGCGATTTTGCCGTTCACCTGTGCTCGAGCAAAGTCGCCAACATGCTGGCAAAGGCCACATACAACCCGTTGGGCCTGCAATCCACGCAAACACCAACGACTTCTTATTACACTGGCTCGTTGCAGAAGGCTGGTGGTCATGGTGATCCCCAGGGTGGCATGTTGTTTACCAGTCCGACGGAGTCAGAATTTTCGGATCCGCCCGACGGCCTTGACGCTGTACGGTGAGTCGCTCATGTAAACGTGCCCGTTTCATGGTCGAGCAAACGCTCATTGGTACTAGGTCATGGGATGAGAAGCAGGTGGTTGCCTGGCTTCATAGCATAAATTGTGGGCAATATGAAGCTCTGTTCAAAGGTACATACACCTGCAGCAATCCACCCCTCATGGTATTATCCAGATTCTTGCAGACTAACAAGCCATAGCGAACAATGTTAACGGTAACAATTTAATCGAATGTGATCAAAAAATACTTCAAGAAATGGGCATCAAGAAAATCGGTGACCGCGTCCGCATCTTCGTCGCCATCAAGCAACTGAGGAATAAGTCAGTCCTCAACCGAAAGCAAAGAACGATGGTAAGTTTGACACTATGCTGTCTGACATCTCCCGTGCTGATCTGATTACAGAATCAATTGGCGGCGCTGGAATCCGTATCTTACACAGCTCCCTCATCCGGGACATCACGCCAATCCAATCAGCGACCAACAACGAGTACACGCCGCATGTCTCGAGCCGCTGAAAGTAGCTCTCATAGTTACTCCGCCGGCCGGTCATCGTCGCGACCCGGATCGCCTTTGCGTGCTCAACAGTATGTCGCAAGCAGTCCATTGGAAACCGGGCGGAAGGAGCAGGGTCCAGGGTACTTTAGCCATCCCTCATCTGCCGGGTCGATGACCAGCCGAAAGCCAAGCACTCCCAGCGAAAATGGTCACAACAATCGAAATGGCTCGCATTTGAGACAGAACCCTAGCCTCGATGGCTTGACGATGGGACAGTTGCCGACGAACTCGCCCGTCATCAGAGTGATATACACTGGTGGTCAGACCAAAGTGCTTGACATCAAACATTGCAAAACAGCAGATGAGATCATCCTGTGCGTTCTGAAGAAACTACAGCTTCCGGAGCATCAGTATCGCAATTATTGCTTCTATGTGATGGATGGCCTAGAACCTGATCCCTCCAACTGCAGAAGACTTGCGGACCATGAGCTCATGGAAATCTGCGAAAGCAGTCACAGGCCGGAGCGCGGCCGTCTTATTCTTCGCAAGATCCATGCTGGAGAACCAGATACGGATGAGCTCCGTCGGGCTTCTCAGTTCGCGGTAGATGAAAGTCAGGTTGCTCACATGAACGCCTTGAGCAGTTCGAATGTGCGCAACCAACTCAAAATTCAGCAGTTGACTGGTGAGTCTTGGCTTAACATCAGACAGCCGATGTCTCCTGTCTCGTCTCGACAGAATTTGACACCGAGTGAGCATGAAGTGCGGTCCGTCAACATGGAACGCCCTTCTCCTTCTGCTGCCAAGTTGCGGTCGTTCTTCGGTGCTCGACCTCCAAGTGAGATGATTATCCACGAGATTACATCGTACTTCCCAAGTCATCACCGGGAGGATATTGAGAAGACGATGCGTATGTCTGTCCGGAGGTCGCAGCGCTTGAGCCGTGCAGCAAGTCGCCTTAGTGTTGTCAGCAATACTAGCTATGCGTCTAGTCTGAGGGACGCGCCGCCAATGCCAAGCATAGCAGATACCTGGCTCAACGCCGGAGGAACACCGACCCGTGCATCGAGACCTCTCTCCGTGTCCAAATTCAGTCTCCCGTCAACGACCTACAGAGATTCCATCGCCTCCAGCTCCTTACAACCACTACAAGAAGAGTCGCCAATCGAGCCGAATCGCAAATCATATGTTTCGTTCGATAGTGGTTCTGATGATCCTACAACCTCCCGTCAGAGTCTTCTCGATGAGAATGCAAGTGTCGCTGCAACTGACGGCGGCTCGCTCAATGAACGATTGAGTATCCTTGTGGCTGAAGATGGGGAAGAGGAGGATGATGGTCTCAACGACTTCTTGGCAGGAAACAATTTCGCCCCGAAGAACTGGATGAAAGGTTCTTTGATTGGAGAGGGCTCTTTCGGCAGCGTGTTCCTCGCACTACACGCGATCACTGGAGAGCTCATGGCCGTCAAGCAAGTCGAGATTCCCTCTGCGACCAAGGGGACGGAGTTCGACAAGCGCAAGAACAGCATGGTCACCGCGCTTAAGCACGAGATTGAACTTCTGCAAGGAATGCACCATCCCAACATCGTGCAGTATTTGGGTACCGCTGCTGACGACCAGTATCTGAATATTTTCTTGGAATATGTGCCAGGAGGATCTATTGCCACCATGTTGAAGCAGTACAACACCTTCCAGGAACCTCTGATCAAGAATTTTGTTCGACAGATCTTGGCGGGGTTGTCATATCTCCACAGCTGTGACATCATTCATCGTGATATCAAGGGCGCCAACATCCTTGTAGATAACAAGGGAGGCATCAAAATCTCTGATTTTGGTATCTCGAAACGGGTGGAAGCATCGACTCTTCTTGGTGCTCGTGCCAGTGGCACCGGTGGGGGTCACCTGCACCGCCCCTCACTTCAGGGCAGTGTCTACTGGATGGCACCGGAAGTGGTTCGTCAGACGGCACACACGAAGAAGGCCGACATCTGGAGTCTGGGCTGTCTAGTGGTGGAGATGTTTATCGGGGCCCATCCCTTCCCCGACTGTAGTCAGTTGCAAGCCATCTTCGCTATTGGCAGCAATAAAGCCCGACCGCCGGCCCCTGAGCATGCCAGCCCGGAGGCCGTGGATTTCCTGGACCAGACATTCCAAGTCGACTACGAACAGAGGCCGTCAGCGGACGAATTACTGACCTGCCCTTTCTTGAAGACTCCTCTTGCCGGATAGTGTCCTGTCGGTCCTATGGACGACGGCTCCTTTGCTCTTCGGATTTTTCTTTCCTATATTGTTATTGGTTGGCTTTGATATTTCAATACCCCTTTGTTTTGCGTGGCCATCGTCTACTTGTTTAGTTCCATGGTTGGGTTTATTGCACTCTCTTTGACTTCTGGTGTTTGCATTTGCATCTTGCTTGTGGCCCACTCGGCCAGGACGAGCATGTTAACGACCGTCGATTCTCTGGACACGGCAAAAGTGATCTACATGGCGTGTACAAAAGCATTCGGCATGTTCTACCGAGGAATAGGTTCCTACTGGTTCCTTGTAATTAATGTCATGGCCTCTTGGAATGTGAGGAAGTCTAGTCAATTTGCGCCGGAGAGAAAGCACCTTACGAAAGGGTAATCCCGCATTGAAAAAGTAGACTATGTTTTACTTTGTGTGTGGAATACAACAAACATCGGCTTGCAGAGGGTAAAGTACACACAATCAAGGCACAATCGAAAGCGATAGCGTATTTTACATAAAGAATCTAACAACACCAGAGACATACCCTCCATGTTACATGTTCAATGCCAGCCAGAAACAACCAAAATGGGGAAAAGTACCAAGACCAAAAAGAATCCACTCTACAAAGTAACAACCTTGGAATCGCGATCATCTCGCCGCGCCTTGAATGAGTGAGCGAGGATGAAGCGCACTTCTATCTACTGGGACGCCGACATTTCAATGAATAATCTTGCCATAGAAGGGGATACCGAGAGCGCTAAGCAAAAGGCGGGCATCCTTGTCGGTTCTGGCGGAGGTGTGGATGGTGATGTGGCAACCGGGGATCATCTTGGGAGGGTACCTGGTGTTTCGAGATGTGTTAGCTAGCTTAGTCACCACGCACACGCACGTCATAAGCTTCAATGATTGCTGGGAAGGCTACTGAAAGGTGAGGGGGGCGGGGGGAGGGGGGAAGGGGACGCTGCTTTTGGAACAAAGGCAAAGACACGTACATATCATAGTTGATCTCGATCTCCGGGAACAGAGCGACATGCTCGGGGTCGAGACCGAAGGTGATGTTGCCGCTGCTGTCACCGCTGCTGCCCTTGACACCCTGCCAGTCTTTGATGCGGGGCAGGACGATGTCGACCAGCTTGCCGAAGAAGTGCATCATGTTCTCGCCGTACAGGTCGGCCGTGCAGGCGACGGTGTCGCGGCCGGGGATGATCCCCCACTTCTGGACGCTGGTCCGGGACTTGAAGGTCTGCACGCGCACGTTGGAGATGGCCTGCACGGCGATACCGGCGGCGTGCAGCCAGGACGAGTTCTCCGTCGCCATGTTGACGTAGCTGTGGATGGTGATGCGCTCGAGGCGCGGGATGTTGTTAAAGTCGATGGGCTTGCGGAGCAGGCGCAGCACGTCCCCACCGCGGGGGCCCCGGAGGCTGCGGTTCTTGTGGTAGGGCGAGCTGTCGTCCCAGCTGCGGAGACGGGGCGCCTTGACGGGCGGCTTGAAGCCCGGCGGGTTGTGGACATAGAGGAGGGTGAGGATGTCCGAGGCGACGGTCGATTGCCAGGTCTGCTCGACTCGGGGAAGGGAGAATGGGCCGGGCACGTACAGTCGGGAGGAAGGGTCGGAGGGCGGAGGCGGCTGGTGAGGGTGGAGCGGACCACGGTAGTATTTGGGGGACCGGAATTGGTAACTGGTGAAGTGGGCAATTGGATTAGCATTATGGTTATGGTATCGTGAAGACAAATGAGGAGAACAGGCAAGAAAAGGCACTGGGAGCAACGAATCGTGTGGTCCGCAAGGAATAGTGATGGAGGAAGAGGCGCGGACAAGGGAGAGACCTACCGACTCCGGGGTAGTTTGGTCTTGCGACCTCTGGCTCTGGCGATGGGATCATAAGATTGCACCAGTTCGCTGGGTGCATTTGTGGAGGCGAGGTCGGTGGATTCCAGCTCGCTCAGTTCGGCGGAGGGAGATCTCGACGATGCTTGGTCGGAGACATTGCGGCGCCAGCACAAGGTCTGAGGACGAGCAGAAGGCGCCAACGCCCGTGGCAATGACCTTGCCAAGTATCTGGAGGACTCACTGGCAGCCATTGTGAACTCCTACTCCTTGGAGGGGGGGGATGGTGGTTGTAGGCTGAGATTGGAGTCGAGACTGAGATCTCCAAAAATTGTTTTTCCCGCACCGGAGATGCATCGACGACTCTTTCGGGGGTGATTGATCAGGTGACATTGGTTCCTGCTGGGTTGCCTGAACACCTTAGAGACCAGGCTGCGAGATCAGTTCTCCACTTGTGTGATCAGTGATCACGGCTCGCCTTTCAACCCCGCCTACTTCACTGGCTTATCGCAACCTAGTTGGTGAAACTGGCCACCGGAGATCTCTCTTTCGCTGTCGATCGTGTGCTACGAGTACTTGCTCATAGTATGGTCTTCTGACAGGCATCTCCTTCCTTCCCTTTCCTTGTCTATGGTCACTTTTGCCTCACTCACTCTTCACTTACTGTCTTGTTCATCTTTCATGTTATGGTGGTGGCGCATGTGATGTCACTGGCTTTCCTTTCAGCTGGTGCGTAAGAGTTACGAGGTAACTGGCTACCCGATTTGTCTTTTTACTCAGTATTGGCTTAACAATGAATGAATTAAAGAGGAACGCTCACGGATCGGAACAATAAAAGGTCATCGTCGCCTAACCTGTCCCATCTGTCCCTTCTGATTTGTTTTATGACTCAATCAGGCGCTATCTTTGCATGCTCGATCGGAACCCTGGAGCCTGAGCAAGGATCAATATAGATCCCCTCCCCCCCCCACCACATGTCGTCGGTTCCTCGTCGACTCCGCAATTTGCACGCTGCTTGCGCACTTCTTCCCCCCATCTAGCTAGGATTCATGCACCGTCGAAGATGAGTGGTATACACAAATTTCTCACGAGGCGTGAGCGAAATAAAGATGGAAAGTCTGGTAAAGACGAGGTAGGCCCAATTCTTGAAAAAAAGCTTCGTCAGCTCATTTTACCTTCTGTCGCAATTTGAAGCTAACGCTGTTTGCGACTCTAGACGTCGAATGTCCTGTCTCGTCCTCATTTCCGGGGTCTTTTCTCATCAGACAAACTCCCAACCACAGACTCAAATGAAGAACAAAAGAAGGTGACCACAGAAAATCCTGTCGCGCATCTGTTCCTGTTGAATACCTCGAGTTGACAGCCAAGTAGGTCAAGATTCTCGAGCAACGTGTCGCGCGACTCGGCATCACCGGCCTAAAGGAGGAACATTTCGTATATGCGATCCAGTCGGAGCATGCGCAAGGCGATGTGGACAGGGCTTTTGAGTTGCTTCTGCTCTTGGAGGATTCGATTGAGGGAATAATCAGAGGCTACACGCCAAGCACCAAACTTCGTGGCGCAGTGAATCGCGAAGGCGTTACTTGCTACCTGGACGCTCTACTCTTTGCGATGTTCGCCCGGCTGGATTGCTTCGAAGCTATTCTTTACAAATCTTTCAACGATGAGGCTCGTCGGAAACTTTCTATCTTATTGAGGCTCTGGGTCAACATGCTGCGGTCTGGAAAGCTTATCACCACCGATCTTGTAGGCAATCCTGTCTCCACACTATCTTTCGTTTCCCGCTGATTGGCGTGCTCCGCAGACAAAACACCTGCAAGATGCACTCGCTGAATGCGGCTGGCAAGATGCAGCGCGACTACGACAACAGGACACGTCCGAGGCATTCACGTTCATCACGGAAAAACTAGAGCTTCCACTCCTGACACTTAAGATGGACATCTACCATACAGGAAAGGAGGATGTGAGTGGTGATCACAAGTTCATCAATGAAAGATTGCTAGAGGTCGCAATTCCCGAACCTGTTGATGGGGAGACAGTCACTTTGGAAGATTGCTTGGAGTCTTACTTCAACAACCGGATCGAGGTCAAGCGGTACTTGGAACGGCGCCACACGCTAGGCTCAACAAAATCTCTGGATTCCCTCTCCAAAGGCTGCACGACCCACGTCGAAGAGGTTGGCACGCCGCTGTCGCCCTCTTCCAGTCAGCCTCCTTCACCCCGTTGGGATGAAACTCCACCAGTGAACTCGTTGACGGAAGTAATCGAATCCGACCCCCCTCCCTACCGTCGCAATAGCATCCTCCAAGAGCGTTTCATACCAGACACGGACCATGAGAACGAGAAGGACAGCGTGCTTACATCTCAACGGAGGGGTTCCTATCGCAAAGAAGTGATGATGCCTGCATGGCAATTTTTCAGCCTGATACGTATGAGTTGTCAGTCCTACAGCACAGCAAGGAATGCGCTAACGATGGTACAGCGTGGTATACAGACAACACACCTACCAGTGATGCCCAAGTCGCCGCACATTTCTCTTCTAAGCGTCCAATTCTAGGCATGTGCCTGAAACGCTATTCTATGCTACCCAACGGCAAAGCAGTCCGACTCAACACATTTGTTGATATTCCGACTGAGATTGGACTCCCCCATTTCATCAAGGATGACAACATGAATGAGGAAGGCCCGATCTATGGAAATTTCAAGCTCTCACTGCAGGCGATGGTGTGCCACCGTGGAACTTCAGTGGATTCAGGACATTACATATCCATCGTCAGGGGGACCAGTGCTGGAGCACCTCCAGCCAGCTCTCACGGATCCGAGGATGACACTTTCTCGGACACACCGAAGTACTGGATGCGCTTTGATGACTTAGCAAGCGAGCGAGTCACTTTGATCGACATTGAGCAGGCACTGAAAACCGAGTCGCCTTACCTCTTGTTCTACCAGATCTTACCTATCCATGAAGATGCAGCCGCAGTTAACCTAGGCTACAAGCCGCCATCGTCTGAAACGTCCAGGGACTCACGTGAGCTAGATGCGGGTAGCATGCCTAGGAAGTTACAGACACTGGCGCTGGATGATACAGCTATCGATGGGATGGAGGGGCATAGATCCAGTCGGCCAAGTTTTGAGATCACCAGCCCAGATGGAGCAGACCCCACACCCGTGGATCACAATGGCAGAAAGCAAAGCGTGACATTCTCTGAAGCCTTCGAGCCTAGCCTCCAAATGCAGTCTGTTCCATCAACCTCGCCTATGCTGACACCGAGAGACGACGAAGGCAGGAATTCTTTCTCGTTTTCCCGACGAAGTTCCAGAGCAACAAGGAGCAATCCTGGAAGTCGTACCGGGAGCCAAGCCAGTGAGAACAGAATTAGCTTCAGCTTCTCGCGGTTTGCTGGTCGACTAAGCCGGGATAAGTTTGCCGAGGGGGAAGATGAAGAGTTGACGGAGAACGAGCTTGCTCCGAACGACCGCCTACCACCGCCCAGTATGGAGCGCAAGGACAGAAGCCCGAGGCGGACTCGGGATTCCGATCGATATCGGGACAAGCTCAAAGACAAGTCTCGCGAAAAGATTGGACGGAAACTGGACCGGGAGTGTACAGTCATGTGATTATGAATCGGTTTGTAATTGATGCATAGTTGATGCACTTCAGCCTTGTTGCATTTTTCACCACGGTCTTTGCTCTTGTTGTACACCAAGTTCTCTGGTTTCGAAGGTTGCATGGTCGGCAAGGTAGGAGGACATTAATATTTAGTGATGATGCATGATTTACGCGTTATGAGGAAGTCTCTGGTGTTTGGACAAGTGTTGGTGTTAGATTAGACAGCGTACCCAAGCCACCGAAGAATGGTGATAGCCATCGAGCCTCTATAGCATATGGCGAGGCAAGCTAATGTCATTGTGATACATATGTATTCAAGATTGTGATTTAGACTTTGTATACGGAGTAGTAAAATAGTGCTGGTGTACACTAAGTTGATGCCTGCGCATGCCTGAGGTACGAAGGCATGCATACTGCATATACATGGGACATGCCAAGGCATCCACCGCCCGACGGACGGAGCTTCCCCCCATTTTGCGATCCTCCACTCCATTCGTCGTCATTGTTAAACTTACTACTGACTTATAACTATCAGCCAGCCACTCTCGGGTGACAGATACAACACTGTCTTCCCAACCTGACTTAGGCCCTTCAATTGTGGCACCGGTATGATATAAGTGAATATATCACTATTGGCGCATCATGGCGCTGGAGACGTCTGGCGGCTATGTGGCTCCCAGCAACCTCGCGGAACCTGGGGATTCCGCACTCTCCATGTTCGATGTCCGACATGTTCAGCTTCAGTTCCCTCTTGCAGCGGACTTTGTAGCCGCACAGGTAGCCAACAATGTGCTCATTCTAGCGTTATCAACTGGTCGTATTCTCCGTATCGACTTGGATACTCCCGAGGACATCGATGGTCAGTTCATTTCACCGCCGGAATAAGCCCACCGCTCCGCATCTTCTCACGTCGCAATGCTAATTGAGCTTCCTGAATTAGACATCGACCTTCCTAAGAAATCCTCGGAAACTGGAGTAATTCGGCGAATGTTCCTTGATCCCTCCGCCTCTCATCTCATCATCACAACTACCCTGGGCGAGAACTATTACCTCCACACCCAATCGCGACAACCTAGACCTTTGTCGCGACTGAAAGGTGTCTCGATTGAGAGTGTCGCCTGGAATCCAGCGCATCCTACAGCGTCGACAAGAGAAATTCTACTGGGTACTACGGATGGACAGATCTGGGAAGCTTACATTGAGCCGTCGAGCGAGTTCTACCGGCGCGAAGAGAGATATGCACATGTCGTCTTCAAGGCCTTGGAGGGCTCGCCTGTGACGGGACTGTGGGCAGAGTCAATCCCAACAAGGCCGGAGCTGAGACGGGTGCTTATAGCAACTCATGGCAAGTTGCTAAGCTTCCTGGGGCGCACCGGGAGATACGGACGGGAGGGGGGTGGGCCTATTTACGCCGATCTATTCCAACGCGAATCGCCTGTTACTCTCGAGATTCAGAAGCCCTCCGGTGCCGCACCGTCAATGCTGGCAGTCTCCCCAATTCTTGCGGATGCACAGACGACGGGAGGTGTGGCCGACAAAGAATTTGCATGGCTCAGTTCTCAGGGGGTGTTCCACGGACAACTCCCATATGCGCCTGAAAAGCTCAGCAAGCCGCTTGAAAGCGCAAGCATGCTTCCACGGTCCGTGTTCCCGGCTAGTGAATCTGCGCGCGGCGGTAAGAAGCTCATTCAGGATCCCATTACCGCCGTGACATTGTCCCAGTGGCACATCTTTGCCCTAGTCGAAGGCCGGATTGTCGCTGTAAATCGAATGAGCGAGGAGATCGTTTTTGACGAGGCCGTGTTGGAACCAGGGCAAAGTGCTTTGGGCCTCCTGACGGACGCGACGCAACATACCTACTGGCTGTTCACTAGCCGCGAGATCTACGAAATTGCCGTGGAGAACGAGGATAGGGATGTATGGAAGGTCTACCTGCAGAAACAAATGTTTGATCAAGCTCTGCAGTACGCCCGTACCAGTGCCCAGAAAGATGCCGTCTCCACGGCTTCCGGTGATTTCCTTGCGGAGAAAGGCCGATATCTTGAGGCGGCCACCGTATGGGGCAGAAGCAGCAAAGGATTCGAAGAGGTCTGCTTGACGTTGATCAACCGTGGAGAGCATGATGCGTTACGCAAATATTTATTGTCTCAACTGTCAACGTACAAGAAATCCTCTTCCATGCAGCGCATCATGGTCGCAAGCTGGCTGGTTGAGGTCTTTATGACTAAGTTGAACTCCCTCGATGACAACATTGCTACCCGAGCAGAGCTTGCCGAGGGCACCAGCACCGAGGAAGTGAAGGATGAGCTTGGCACTGTCAGAGCTGAGTTCCAGGACTTTGTCAATCGGTACCGGTCTGATCTTGACAAGAAGACTGCGTACGATATCATCAGCAGCCACGGTCGTGAGGAGGAGCTACTCTTCTTCGCCACCGCGGCCAATGACTACAATTATGTTCTTTCCTACTGGATACTGCGGGAGAAATGGACGGAGGCACTCAATGTTTTGCAACGACAAAGTGACCCGGACGTGTTTTACAAGTACAGCAGTGTCCTGATGACCCACGCTGCTGCTGGACTGGTCGATATCTTGATGCGACAGACCAACCTAGAGCCCGAGAGACTGATACCTGCTCTACTTAACTATAACAAGACGGTGAATGTCCCATTGGGGCAGAACCAGGCCGTGCGATACCTCAACTTCATCATTGTCAACCATCCGAACCCCTCCGCCGCCGTCCACAATACCCTGATATCAATCCATGCGTCCAGCGCCTCGACCTCTGAGGCGGGGCTTCTCACCTATTTGCAATCACAGCAATCCTCGCCCCCACCGTATGATGCCGACTTTGCTCTGCGTCTCTGCATTCAACACCAGCGCGTCCAATCATGCGTTCACATCTACAGCGCTATGGGACAATATCTTCAAGCTGTGGAGCTGGCTTTACAGCATGACGATATTGAACTCGCAGCAATTGTGGCCGACCGTCCGGAAGGGAACGAGAAGCTCCGAAAGAAGCTCTGGCTCCTTGTCGCGGAGAAGACAATCCGGCAGCCCGGGAAGGGTATCAAGGATGCCATCGAATTCCTCCGCCGATGCGAGCTGCTTCGCATTGAAGACCTCATTCCGTTCTTCCCGGACTTTGTCGTTATCGACGACTTCAAAGACGAGATCTGCAGTGCGCTGGAGGAATACTCTCGGCACATCGACGCTCTCCGGCAAGAGATGGACAACTCGGCACACACGGCCCGCCAGATCCGCACGGAAATTGCGGCACTTGACACGCGCTACGCTATTGTGGAGCCGGGAGAGAAGTGCTGGCTCTGCTCTTTACCTGTGCTCAGTCGACAATTCTTTGTGTTTCCCTGTCAGCACGCGTTCCACAGCGACTGCTTGGGCAAGGAGGTGCTCGAGGGCGCAGGGGGCAAGAAGAAGTATATCCGGGACTTGCAGGCGCAGCTCAGCAAAGGGTCTCTCAATGCGGCGCGGCGGGCGGAAGTGGTGCGTGAGCTTGATGGGCTGATTGCAGAAGCATGGTATGTTCTTGCCCCTAGGGCTTCAGAAGTGTCACTAATCAGAATGTCAGTATCCTTTGCGGTGACCATGCGATCAAGCAGATTGATCGGCCGTTCATTGAGAGCTCGGAGGGCGTGGATGATTGGGCGCTGTAGTCGCATTGAGTCGGGTAAGATCTGGTGATTTAAGCTTGAGTGTGTTGTGTAACGAGCGCGCATGATGGGAGCACTGCGTTATGAGCGTGAAGCAATTTATCTTGATTGTTCTTTGATTCTATTTCCCAGCAAGTTGGATGGATATATATATACTGCTTGCTTGGGATCATGACTAGGCTGCTGCCGCTGCTACGGAAATGACAGCCCATGAGCTAGCTACTTCAACTGCTTCAGATCCTATCTTCACGCCCACTAATTCCTCGAACGTTATTGTACATGTAAGATCATAGCGCCGTCCAACTGATTCACACCATAGCCCCCCTCCCCCTTGAGTGCACACCCACAAAGAAAAGTCCTCGATCTCCTTACCAGACCACCGATCAGGTCATGTTATTACTCAAACCCACAGACCGGCCTTGGAGTCTATACACTGCAGCTCGCAGGGCAGCATACACGTACAGCTCCACAATCAGATCCATCCCACAGCCGATCTGCGATCGACTTACAGCTTCAGAACGCAAGCCGGTATGAACTCAAAGCATGTACTACACACACACACACACACACACAGAGAGAGAGAGAGAGAGAGAGAATACCTTTGTCGCACAAACTTTAACAAAATGGATGCACCCCAAGACAGGTATACAGAAAGCCGGGAATAGGACTAAGTAGACTCTCCTTGTTCGCGGCACCCCCCCTCACATATGGCTCATAGAATCCCGAAGCCTGTTGACGTGAGGACATATCTGCATGTGTGAGATCGGAATGCTGCACAAGGTTTTCGAGTGCTGCGATCTGGGATGTGAGATTGGAAGAATGGAGGACATCGAAGCTATCCACGTACTGTGAACAGTACAGTTGTTATAGTAGGTGCAGTACATGAATGATCTAAAGCGAGACGCGAACTCAATGTTGACCTACTGTTTGTAGTTACCAAGTCATCTACTAGGATTGGACTGTGGCACTGGGTGTATACCTTAATACAGCACTATCAGTGTACAAATATATGGCGCAAATAACTACTAGGTAAACAACTCCAGCTCCAGCTACAGCAATGCAGATCCATCGAGAACCTCCGTAGTACCCACGGCGTACAGCGTACGGTACTTTCCCACCCGCCGAGTCCGTGCACAAGGACAACAATGGAACAATCAGCAGGCTAACAAAGCAAACGCAAACGCTCGCTGTTTTCCAAAAGGGGGTGGGGCGCGAGGTTTTGCTATACTTTTGGTCTGGTTGTGTGTGTGTGTGTGTGTGTGTGTGTGGCGTGCAAGGCCTGCGCACAGCAGCAGCAAACAACAGGCCAGATGTGCAGGTTGTTGGGGGCTGCTGCTGCATCGAAGCGCTGGACTTGCGTCTCCCCCTCCCCCTCCCCCTTGATTTGGAAGTTTTTGTTGGTGAAAAAGGGTTTGGGGATGTGTGTTTCATATAGATGGGGATGGGAATTGGGATGGAGAAGGGCTAGACTCTGGACGTTTGGTGTTTTGGGCTAGGGTGGTACAAATGGGTGGTGTGTGCTGATGTATATTTAGATGTTCGATATTGATATCGTTACCTACAGATCTGTATCTGGTTTAGTTTACTTTAGAGGGAGAGCGGGTAATCTTGCTGCCTGACGATGGTGGCTGCCACCTGTGGTTTGTTGGATATGCCGGTCAATTCCGGAAACAAACATTGACAATAGAAGACTGGGGAAACAGAGGTCCGTTTGAATCAATCAACCATTGATAAACTTGATCGAATGCAATGGCCTTGAACGAAGTTTGTAGATCAAACACACACAAGTCGAATCCTGCATCACAGCCAACATCAACCAAGAAAACAAAAACCGTTTGACATCGCCCCTCGCGCCCTCTGGCCAATTGAAGCGCTCAATTGCAAAGTGGACAGGCAGGCAGGCAGGCAGGTAGTCTTATGTGTTAGACATTTGATGCACCACCACTGCATCTCCTGGACTGAACTGAACTGTTTGTCTTTGTTGAAGTACTGGGGATTTCCCCCCAATCCCGCCTTGCATAGGTTTGAAGCCGAAGGGATGGGACTGTGCTCTCTCTCTCTCTCTCTTTTCCCCCTTGGAGTCGGGTCGGTCTTCTTCATCCGAGTGTTTCTTCATGTTTCTCTCCCTCTCTTTGCCCCTCCCTCCCTTTGCTGGTGCATTGTGCATTGTGCATTGGAGTTTCGTCATCGGGCTTGGTTAACTACCTTTACAGTTCTTACATTGTACAGTACATTTAGAAGTGGGTGAGGTGGGGGGAGGAGGGGGCAAGGGAGACACTGCTCCTGCTGCTCCTGCTGCTGCTGCTGCTATGTTACATATAACATATCAAGCATGCGGGTAGAGAGGATGTAGTCATGTACTGTAGAACCAGTTGCCACCGGGTATGTACACTACATATACTTATAGTTGGTACATATCTGCGGTGCCTGGGTGCCTTGGTTTCTGTGGTTGAGGTGCAGAATGGGATATGCATGGTCCGTGTCCGATCGCTCATTTGGGGGAGATGGATACGAAGTACGAGTTGACTTGGTAAGTGAATTGTGTGAACTTGAACTTGAGACGAGCAGGTCTCCGGAAAGAGCGAACTGAGGGTCGAGGGGTCACATCTCAGTCCATGATCTCCATATTAGTCAATTGATCACTTGACTGAAGTTGAGCGTGTTTTGGTTGACATGTTGTATGTGGTTGCCGGACTACCGACTTGAAACTGTAAAATGTTGAGACAGGACCTAAAAATGAGACTCGATTGCGAAATCCGGGGAAAGTTGCCACCGGGTCTGAAATGCAACGGTAGACGATCACGAAATCCTCATACTCTGCTCCTCATATCTCTGGTTGCCGCGGTGTTTCTAGACGAAGAGTGGAAGGAATTGTTCTTGTTGACGGAAACGAACCTTGAGCGAGGTTGAGCCAGTGGCACAGGGTGGAACCACTTGGGAAAAACCAGCCTATCAACACCCGCATTTTACCGGACCGCAGATCGTGCGGGGTAAAAATTGCAGACGATTTGGGGAAGTCGTTTTTTCAATCCATCCACCAATTCGACTCACGCTATCGATTTCGGCTCCTCTCCAAGCCAACTTAACTTTACACTCTAGTCTAATGGGCCGATCCTCCCCCCATCCCCCCCCCCAGCTGATGCAACTTTTCGCAACTTCATCATGATTTTTAGTGTTCCCACCTAATTGATCGCGTGCTCCTCCTGAAAAACTGGATCGTTTGGAGGCCGATCCGGGGACTAAAGGTACGATCCCGCTCGCCTGGGGCTCGGAAATATGTGTGTGTGTGTAGGCATGCACATTGTTCAAGTGGGTGGAATGGTGGTGGTTTGACTTCAATGCTGATACGTAGCTGGGTTCGGTCAGCTCTCCTATCTCTCCGTCTATCAATCAATCAATCAATCAATCAACGAGGAACGGGAGTGAACTCTATTCCTCACATTAATGACCCTGCCAATTGGTGGCCCATGCTACCCTGCTCGTTACTATCAGTACTATCTATCTATCTATCTCCCAACCTCAGTGGCTTCCTGTCCCCTTTCGGGATGCACAGAAAGAATCGTTTGTGTCATCGCTTAATCAACAACAACGACAAACACGGGGAGTATACCCAGGTAGTATCTACCGATATCCAGCGCCAGACCCAGAGGAGAACAGAACGAAACCATCACCTTATCGTCCATTCGTTTCACAGTCTCTCTTACACAGCCAACCCGGATTCGTGGTTATCTGCTCGGCTGATGATCCCCGTAACTAATCACTGATAAGCCCATCCAAGGTTCACCCCAACCATCTCTTGCTTCAGCCCAAGTCCGGTTTATCTACCGAGTCTCCAGGCTGGCGATCCGCAAGTTGTATCGTGTCCGCTTCGTGTCCCATGGGTGACCACACCACTGCCACTCGCCAGAAACTCTATGGAGGGGCGGCAGTGCCAGGTGACTTGTGAGAGAGTATCCAATAGCGGGCCAGACAGGCAACGATCATAACTTGCCGGAACCGAAGAGGATCCGAGAGAGTAATGGGGAGGAAGATCAGTCAGTCTGCCAGCCACCAACTCATTACAAAGAACTACTCCGTACTCGCACTAAAGTTGTCATTGTTGTTGTTGTTGATGATGATAGCATGGAATGAGATAGGTGGTGTGGTCCCAGCCGGGGCATCGCGTGATACCCGTGTGAAATCAGCCACCTGGCGGGCAAAAAAAAAGCCCTTCTTCCTATCAGTGCCTGGACTACTAATGAATAATTGTGGGGGAGTGCCCCCTCCCCCCCCTCCGGCCTCTATCGTTTAGTCAGAAAGCTTCCACGTAGACGCTTCCCTCTTTTTCTGCTTGCATGATCAAGACTCACGCAGCTTGAGAACTTGCCGTGGATCAATCAGTTCAGGCTGCAAGGACCAAACCTTAGCCAACACCGGAGCAGGAGGCGGTCAAGCAGCCACTAAGACACCGGCTGCTCACCGCCAGACATGCAATGCAGCCCCGGAAACATGCCAGACACGGGGCGCTGCCACCAGCTCGACCTACAGCTACCTGGGGACACTGACTGACTGGCCATTGGGCAGGCCACTCACTGACTGGTCGGCTCTGGGGAATTATGTCTCCGAGCGTCAACAGCGGCAGGTCGAGCACGAATGCATCAACTGGTTGTTGTTGGTGGTGTTGTTGGTGGTGTTGTTGTTTTCATCCACCTGCATATGCGCACCTGGAGACGTAATCATCCTCAGACATCCCCGCAAAATTCTGTAACAAGACCGACGGATAATAAAAGTAATACTTCACCTACATATAGAATAGATAGGCAAAAAAGTCAGACCCATCTAAAATCCCGCGCGGTAAACAAACAGGACCAACGTGGACCAGGAGCAAGTTGTGCAACAACACAAACGGTGATTATTTCCCCAGTCTTTTTATGCCGACCTCCACCTATAGTTACTGTACTGTCTGTACATACATACATACATACAGTGTGTTGTATGTACTGTAAGTCCTCTTTGCCTGCCTGCCTGCCTTTTTGTAGGTAAATTCAGGTCAGGACCACCAGGTAACTCTAAGTATGTGTACACACACACACACACACACACACATGACTCTCCTTCCCTCGTGGTCACTTGGCACACATTACTGAGCACAATTTAAGTGTTAACTAACTTTTGTTAGTCTCCAAAGTCATAGTCAAGCGTGATATTAAACTAAGTGGTCAGTGGTCAGTGGTCACCGTCTCAAGTGCTTCTCGAAATTATGCCATCGGTCGCTTTCCCCATACATCCGCGACCCGATCGTCGATGATCGTCCAGGCCCTCCCCCGGGGCGTCATTTTGCGTTCCTCCCCCTTCTGCGTTGACTCGGGGCCAATCGATGGGGCAATTATTGGCCACGACGCCGCCCACTTGTTACTTGCTCGGGACTGGCGTCATGCAGCCTGGGAATAGTGTGACTCCGGTTATCGGTGATTGGAAGGTTTTGGGGTTTGGGTGGTCATGGGTGGGCGATGACCCACAAATTGCCCGGAATGAGTCTAGGGTGCCTGTCGTTGTCAAGTCGCCACCCTGCTCCGCCATCGGCCGAGGGAATTCTCTCTAGGTACGGAGACAGTACTAATTTTATTCCCGGCTGAAAATGGAAAACATCGTCATCTTTTCTGTCGGTCGCCGATTTGCTGGTCGGAAGCGGAGCGGTGTTTTTTCCTTTATGATTGTTGTTTGAATAATGCCAGGTGGATCGATCTAGATCGAATTGGTCTGTGTGAGAGAGAGGTTTACGGTCTCCGAGATGAGGTCTTCAGAGTAAGTGGCTTGCTTGGTGTCTGGTCTGTTTTGTGACGAGATGCTTGATCATTCATTAACTATTGAATCACGGATGGCGTTACGCATTACCTGTCCGAAATATGGGGAAGGGGGGAGGGGAGAGGCAGGGGGATAAACCGACACTCTCTACGGAGTATAGCTTAACTTGCCCATCCCATCACCACAGACCGGTATGGCGCTCGCTGCCTGTCATCATCAATTATGTGCGTGTGACAGAAGTTGAATGGATTGACAGACACGGGAGGCATCCTACCGTGTAGTTCCCATCTTTTGGCATACTTTCGTACATACTGACAGGGAAAGAGAGACGGTTTATCATACGGATCATAATCATAATCCAGGATTTCTTCCTCCTCCCGATAACGATGGGGCCCGCGAGACCCTGCTTCCTTGGACCTGCAGGAACCTCACCTTAGTCATAGCGACGGGGCGGTCTTGGTGCCCATTCATTGAACTCTTATCTCGACAGTTTAGTTTGAACGGCTACAGGTGTAGTGTTGTAGTATCTGTACAGTACTTTGTAGAATATCTTCAGCAGCTTGTTGCTAGTGCATCAATTGACTTTATGCCTACCCCAATTGACTAGAGCTAGAGCTGCTAACTTACAGAGTACCTTGAAAGCAATGAGTTGTTGATCACGCCAGTTCGAGTGGGTGGAATCTTTTACACTCTTTGTTCGCCCACGGGCCATGACTCAAAAGGGTTTTTTTCCCTTGGGTGAGCGAGGTCGGGTGGTGGTGGCCAACTTTCTGCTCCATGTCTTATTGTCTTTGACTTTCGGTCTGGATCGTGCGTGCTGTCGCGGCAATCCCCGAACAGAATTACAGGTTATAGTAAACGTTAACTTACCAGTAACTTACCATAGCTAATTCTTTACTTAGATAATCAATTATTCAATTGTTTACACCTCTCCAGTAACTATGTGTAACTCAAGTTGATTCCCGCACGGCAATTCCATATTTTGGCGTTGTGTACGGAGTATTCATTCAATGGGGACAGAAGAAGGCTTGACGGCCCGGCAACCTGGCAGGGCAAGGGGAGGTGGAAAGGTGGATTGCGGCTTGCGAGTGGATGGGGGTTCGAAAAATAAGGGAAGAAGAATGCGTGGTCAGTGCCTGGGTGATGATAGGCAGGTAGGCAGGCAGGCAGGCAGGGTCACGGACTGGAACGCTGCTGAAACCATTACTCATACTTGTTGTTTGTCCTTTCCATTGAGTTGAGAGTCGGTCGGGTTGTTTACCATGACCGTTAATTAGCTTAACCACCTAACATACTGTCGGGTCTGGTACACACTATGTAAGATACAACTTCAGTCACGCAACCGCTCATTCATGATTATCTCATCCAGCCCATCCATTCTTTTCTCCGCTCTGGGGTTACTGATAGGCCAGAGCTGTTGTTGTTGGTGGTGGTGTTGCAACATGGATTGGGGTGATTTGGGATAAAGTACCGCAACCAGGGGGGGAGGGCGTCAACAATCCCAAGGGTCCCCCGATTGATTACCTTTGCACACCAGGGGGGTGGGAGGAGAATTGTACATGTAAGCAACAAGAAAGAATCATGGTGATGGCAATGGAGCTTGCTGATTCATCATTGAATTGTTGCCAGTCATAATCTTATTACTCAACATCCAGAGTAAACCGGGCGGATGTTTCTGATGACTGCCAGGGCCGGAGACATAGTGAAGAGGAGTACGTACGTGGATTAGAATGACGGATGAATCATTCAGGGGAGGGTGGAAGTGGAAGTGGAGCTTCATCTGGCCGGAAACGGGCTTCAGTTTCTCGACCTGCATCCATCATCTGAGTGAGTGTAAGAGAGACTCACTCACTCACTGTTCCGTATGTACAGTACTGTAAGTAAGTATGCTCATGTACGTACCAGTAAACAAGGTGGTGTGGAGACGGATGTTCAGGTGAGATTGGGTAGACTCGGCAGATGATTACCGGTTTTTACCACGAGGTACTACCTTGCCTAAACTTCCATTCGGGTTGCAGTGCTTTGTGCAGGCAGGCAGTCAGGTATTGGTATGGTATGGAAAGTGCCAGTTATTGGCTGGCCGAGCCACCCATCGGTACTGTGGTAGGTTCCATACCATACCCAAGGCACGACAACGACGTAGGAGGTTCTCGCTCGTTCGCCCAGTTTCCAGTTTCCACTTTCCTTTCCTTTCCCTCCCCTCATGAAGGCCACAGTTGAGACTTGGGACTTGGGGGAGGCACACTGGGTTCAACCTCCATCCCCCCCATTTTTCCATTCATTATTATTATTGACTCTGGACTTTCGCCCCTCCTACTAATCCCTAATTAGGTTTAGTGGTGTCCCAAAGTGCTATCATCTCATCCGGAAACCTCCCCTTATCCCTATCGCGGGCGCCCGCCCACCTCCCCCAAATTAGTTGGGTTAGTCACTCACCACTCAACTAACTAACTACTCGGGTCAATCAGTCATACCTACCTCTCCGTACTTACCTAGTCATCATCTCCCCCATTCATCTGCATTCCATCTCTCCATCTTCCCTCTCTCATCCTACTCTACCTTCCTACCTTCTACCTTCCACCTTCTTCCTTCTTCCTTCCCCTCCTCCTTTCACCACCTCCCTCTTCACTACGCTTCGCTTCGCCTCCTCTCTTCTACAACCTCATCCGACCACCTTCCTCACTCCTCAGCTCCATTGCACCTTCCTACCCGATACTCCCTATCTACTACCGACTACCGATTCCCGACTACTCGCCACCCCGTCCTCAACAACAACCTACCGCTCCCACTAGCTCTTATTCCATCTGCTCCTCTTCGCTCATCATCGTTGCGACACGATACAGTGCTTTGACAAGTTCCTCGTCTGATTAGACCAACGTCGTGATCTTCTCCACCTGCTCTACTTCAGAACAACCCGCACTGGTTTCGTCGCCAACAGCTTGATCGAACCTCTTTTCCTCGGCTGTCTCGTCTTTTGCCTGGCCTTCCCAACACCTACCCCCCCGTGACTCATCCGTGCTCCCAAGCCAACCACGTCGAGAGCTTCCTCGGACCCACGTTTCGTCGACCTTACAGCAGACTGTCCTTTGAAGCCTTGCTACGTTTCGATTGCAGACAATACGTGTGAGGGTGTCGCTCCGCTCTGAGGTCAACACTGCTTTGTTGTCCATCCGTTCGCCGCGCAACCTTGGCCGGGTGCTGGTATTCGGTTCTTCAGCTTGCCCACTCACGGGACAGAAGACCTTACCTACCAGTTGTCCAAAGCCTCGGTCTCCTATAGTTTCCTACTCAACCCTCAGGACTATATAATCTATCGGTCATTCTATGACTCGATAGTCTTCGACCGCTCCCTCTCCTTCGAGTCACGACCTTTTTTTTCCGACCTTCAGCCTGGTGTTGGAAGGCCTTTCTTTGTTACGAGCCTTGTCTGTTATACTCTTGGTGTTTACGATATCTACGCAGCGTTCTTCCTCGTCATTTCCTTGTTGACCAACTGTCCAACCGCCGGACGTCGCCATTCACTTCAATCACATTCTTTCCTCGCAACATACTTATCTTCGCCTTTGGCCGTGGGCCCCTATTTGTGAAAACGATATACCGATGCACTCATAACAGTCTTTAACAACCAATTTCCTATCGTCGTTCGAAAACCCCCCAGGGTATCTCTGAATTGCGCTTTGCGCCTACTCATTCTCACCACTTTTTTTGTTCACTTTTGTCATCATATCCTCTTTGACTTTCCGGTATTTATACGATAAATTCTGAGCCGACAACTCACTTGTTCCTTTTGTCGTTTCGTTCTTCTTCCTCTCCCCCCTCTCACCTTCCGACTCTTCTCTTTTGGATCTGGGTGGCCAAGATCTACTTGGAAACTTGAGCTGGCATAATCTTTGAACTTCATTGTTAGCCACATCGTTCGAGGTTAATCCTAACTCGAGCTTTGCCAACCGACTACCTCAATCACGCTCTGATCAAGTGAGCCTGTTCCTATATTCTACCTCGACGACTATCTCTGGGAGAACATCGTCCTGTTAGAGTATACACATAACAATGGAGTGCCTCAAGAACAATTTTGTTGAAGGCCAGCTGTTGGACGGACGGTTCCGCACCGTCGCTCCCTTGAACCATGGATCTTTTGGCATGGTCTTCCTGGCAAAGGACTTGCAGACTGGCCAAGATGTGGCCATCAAATGCATGACCAAGTCCTCCTCGGGTGACCCGTCGAACCCCTCCCCATATGATGCCCGTGCCGAGGAGCTGGAATGCCACAGACGTCTCAGGTTTCATCCCAACATCGTCAACCTCATCCATTCCTTCGAAACGGATGCCCATATGTATCTCGTTTTGGAGTATTGCTCGAATGGTGACCTGTACGAAGCAATCCGGCTCAACCGTGGTCCCTTGGAAACCGAACACGTGCGCGACTTCATGTTGCAACTTGTGAGCGCAGTGGAGTTCATGCACGCGAACGGCCTGTACCACCGTGACATCAAGCCTGAGAACATCTTCTTGATGCAGGATGGCTCCATGAAGCTGGGTGACTTCGGTCTGGCGACTCGGGAGGCTTGGTCCCACGAGGCCTGCGTTGGCAGTGATCGTTACATGGCTCCCGAGCAGTACGATCCCTCCACCGTCGGCTATTCCCCCGCCAAAGCCGACGTCTGGGCGATCGGAATTTGTCTGCTCAATGTTCTCTTCGCACGGAATCCCTTCGCCACGCCGACGGAATCCGACATTCTCTACGCAGACTACGTACGGGATCGCCAATCGTTGTTCGACATCTTCCCCAACATGTCTCAGGATACCTTCGAAATCCTGAGGACTGCTCTTGCCATTGACCCTACGAAGCGTTCCCTTTCTGGCATTCGCGAAGCTATCTTGCGTGCTGTCACGTTCACGACAGATGATGACGCGCTGGACGAGTTCTGCACGGACGACCGCGAGGTGGTTGCCGCCAGTGCCAACCGGGAGCCGCTTCGGACCCCTTCCATCCAGAGCCCTCACATCAACCAGGGCGACTCCTTCCCTTGGGCCAAAGCTCTTCAAGCCAGCCCTCCCCAGACCTTCCGTCAGCTCTCCGCCATTCCCGACAACGAGAGCTACACCGAAGACCTTTTCCCTCCCTCGGAGATTGCTGGCACTTCGTGGTTCTCTGTCCACCAGGGTACCCCATCCATGGCTTCCGTTCTGGAGTCTGCTATGGGCGAATCTTTCCGGTCTCCTCCGTTTCGCAAGAACGAGGTTCGATTTCCACCTCCTTCCGATCCCGTTCCCATTACCGGCTCTTTGCCAAGCAATGCTACGAAGCCCCTGCCTTCTCTTTCCATGGTCTTTGGCAAGAAGAAGGAGGAGCAGATCTCCAAGAGCTGGAGCGATCTTTGGGATGAGGAGGAAGAATCTGAAGCTGAGGACCTGGCTTACCAGCAGCGTCGCGAGCAGAACTCACGCAGCTGGAGTCATGAAAGCAGCACGCCTGAGCTTCGTGGACCCCTGACTGGCCTGCACGAAGTGGTTAGCAATTCTCTCCTCAACGTCCGCGCCCAACAACTGGAGACATCGCACGAAGACACCGAGAAGTTTGTCTCCAAGTCGTGGGATCCGAGGGCGGGAATCACTGCTATCAAAACCCCACCTCAGTCCCCCGACAGCTCCCCGCAGAAGTCAAGCCTCGACAAATGGTCAGCCCTTGGTGACCGTCGGAGGAACTTCAAGTCCCCGGAGACCTCTTCCGGAAAGAAGTTTTCTAGCAATATGAGTTGGAGGAAAGATTGGGGCTTAGGGTCCTCGGGCTTCGACTATGGTTCTTGGGCCAAGAAAGAGACGTTCTCTCCTCCGGATCGGGAGCGGCGGCGTCGTCCCTTCCAGGAGAAGGGGCGGCGTCGCGACGCCTGGGAGTCTCCCAAGGCCGCCCATAGCAAGGCTGCGAACCACTACGATGGCAGCGTCGACGAGGACCTCGATCTTGTCGGCGGCTGGCACGACCTTCATCTGTAAGGAGCTTAGCCCCACCTCTGGTGCCGGCGTCCGACGTTCCTCTCCATTCTATTGTACCGTCCAATGTCGCTGAGAAGAGCAACACAATAATAAATAAACATTCCAACCAATACTCCGACTTGTTTTAGCTTTCGCCCTTTCCACTCTTGCTCCGATGCATTTCTCCATGCGGTCGCCAAGGCCAGCATTTTGGCGCCCGGCGACCTTATATTCACATTCAAAACCTATATTCTCTTCACTCTTCTTACCCTATAGAATGTATGTGGCCTCCGTGCCCATCTATCTGTCAGTGTTTTCTGTTTCCTATTCTGTATAATATGACACTATTCGACGGAGTCAGCAGTGGCGGTGACGAGCAGGTCAAAAGTGACTCATCAACTGATAACTGGAGGGATTCTCCTCTTACTGGAGTGTTTGAGTTGTTTTTATTCACTCTTCTTTCCCTTCTCCCTTGCTCAAAAATTCTATGTTTCTCTTCCTTGAGAAAAAAAACAAAAGGTCCAATGCTTGGGGGTTCGTTGGACGACGACGCAGGACGACGATGGCGTGCAGCAGGCCGTGGCGCTATTTCCTTTATCCGGTTCTTACACATGAAAAAAGCAATGAACAAGACGAACAGTCGTTCTTTCATCCATTCTTTCTTTGGTCGGCTCTATCTCCCCTGGAACAGGCTGTTGGACTGGACTGGGACATCTGTGTACTACATGTAATTAGCCGGAACAGTTGAGTAGCTAGTAGTGATGAGGCGGTTCGACAAGCAACAATGCGACAGGAATCAAAAGTGATTATAGTATTCGAAGACATTCTCTCTCCCAACATCGTAGAGGCGCCGCCGTAGATACACGCTTGTAGAAATGAGAAATATCTTAGTGACCCAGCGCCGCGCAGCATGTAGTTCCTCGAGCTGCTAATGTGTTCTACGAAGATGAAACGAAGTAGATCAAGGTTGGGCCATCATTGATAAGTGCAGACTGAGTATTCCAATTTATGTGACAAAATAAATCCACAGAGTATATATCCTTGTCCACTCTAAGTATGGCTGAGCGCAGTGGTCTGATCTAGGTACGGCCGGCGCCTACTCTTCCTCGATCTCTTGAACAACTATATCGTCCAGCGCCTTCAATTTGTCGATACCTTCGGTCGTCATAGGCCTGATCAACAGATGAGAGTTAGAATGCTGTCCTCTTTCCAGAAACCATGGTACACTTTCTAGGACCACATACGGGGGATAACAGGTGGGAGGCAGGGCTCTATTGCAGATCCATACATCTTGCTTCGTGTCCGCCTTGATTATCCTAGGTTGACCGGGTTAACCATGATCAGGGATCACCACGAGAAAGCGGGAATCCTTGCTCTGTCGCTTGCTTATCATTGCTTTCCCAGGCTTCGATGGTTTTCCAAGTGTAATAGACTCTCTTTTTTGTTGTTTCGGGTTCAGTTGCCGTTGGAATACTCCGGGGATAGAGATCATTGGCATGATACTCACCTTGCGGTCTGACATTGTGAAGCAAATTGGGGTCTAGAGGTAGGGTGACTGTGTTGTATTTGGCTGCCTCTGGGTAGTTCACTGTTTTAAGTGTTGATGATCCCTCTGTCGAGCAAGTGGGGTGAACTCATGGGCCTTTTATATCTTTGGCTGATGATATTCTGGAGCCTGGGCTCTCTGTTTTCACTTTTCCATGGAGAGAGATGGCTTCATGCGGTCTGACGCATCATGATATATAGAGAGAGAAAATCACTCATGTATATTGACGTCCAAACAAGCAAGCATGGTGAGGGGATTTTCGCAAGAGGGGAGAATGCGTAGATGATGCTAGTAGCTACCGGGCTCATGTACAGTCAGTGCTGTCGGGTACTTACTGTACAATCCATATACAACCACCCCGAACCAATAGCAGTTGACCATCTCGCCCAGTTCCGCCAGCCTCCGGAGCTGTGTTTCAGTCATAGTCTAGGTGCGTAGCTGCGGATAGCATGAAGAGACCTTTCTTATCTGGTCGTGGAGCATTATTCACTAATGATGACTAGTTACTGTATGTATGCATGCATGCTCAGGGACCAGGGCACGGCGGGGTGGCCACTCCCGCCGGGGGCTGAATCCGAGCTTCCCGAAGTGGCAGGCGGTGGACAAAGCGGAGAAATGCAAAACCAGGTGGGCGATGACGATCGAATCATTGTCTACGAGTCGAGTCGAATGTTTCCATTTGACACATACTTACCTATTCCGTAATCTCGGCCAGTCTGGCCTCCAAGATTAATCGTCTTGTTCTTCTTCTCCTCCTCCAGTGACTGAGTGGTGGACTGACGGAGAGCCAAGCTGAAGTCGTCGCCACTGCGGAGTCCCCTCTTACAGTTCTGGCAGAACGTGTCATTTGCCGGAGTGTTTCTCTTCTTTGCTGACAGGACAGGGAGAAAGAGAGAGACAAGAGGCTGGGGAAGGTCAACAAAGGGTGCTTGTTGTATCCTTGCATTTCCTTTCCTTCGCCCAACCCAGAAAAATCCCGAAGGTACTCGTACACTGAATCACAAACAAACGTGATCTCTTCGTCGGACTCCACAGAAAATGCGCGCGCCTGTGTGGCGGTCAACTCATTTTTCTTTCTAGTTGAGGTGCGGAGAGACACTAAGCTACTCTGCTAGGTACTGCGATTAACAACTTCGCACAATCGCCCTTCCCGGCCTGCGAGAAACAAAATCAAATTTCAACTCAAGACATCCATCCCCAAGTGGCAACCCCTTGGGCGTTGAAGGGAAACCTGCCTCCCAAAAATGGCCGGGTGGACGGCAACACAATGGATTCCCTGGATGACTCTAATCTCGACCTGGATTGACGGGGTCGCCGCCAATCAACCTCCATCGATCTGCCCCACGCCCGATACCCTGAAACTCGGCGCCCAGCTGATCCAGTGGCCTGTCTGCATCGAGACACGATGGGGACTTCAGCGCTCCGAGGTCGATGCCGCGACTTATATCCTTTCCCTGACGCCCTCGGTGGCAGCAGAGGCCGCATCGGTGACCGTGTCGGCGTCCTCTTCGAGTCATGAGGCGGCCACGAGTCCCACCTCGGCGGACGAGCAACAACAACAACAGCAGCAGCAGCAGCAGCAGCAGCAGCACCGGTCCGACCAGGAGCTCGACACGGATTCTCCGCTCGACAATGCGAAATTCCTGTCCTTCGAAGACTGGAAGAAGCAGAATTTGGCTAAGGTGGGACAGTCCGCGGAGAATGTGGGCGGGAGTCGCCGTGGTGGCGTGGCCCAGGGCAAGGAGGACCGGCGACGGCCCACGGGGATCAACAATGCGCTGGACTCGCTAGGCGACGATGCGGAGATTGAGCTGGATTTTGGGGGCTTCGGCGCAGACACGACGCCCCAGGCGACGCGGCCCACGGCGTGGACTGCGATGGTCTCGTCCTCCACCGAGGCGCGAGGCGAGCGGATACCGGGGGCCGGACACGAGGCCGGCGCTGATGGTGGGCCGGCGCAGGGCATGCCCCAGGCCGGGGTGTCTCGCTCCAAGGACGCGGGGACGACCTGCAAAGAACGGTTCAACTACGCGTCCTTTGACTGCGCGGCGACGGTGCTCAAGACGAACCCGGAGTGCAGCGGGTCGTCGTCCGTGCTCATTGAGAACAAGGACAGCTATATGCTGAATGAGTGCCGGGCGAAGAACAAATTCCTGATCCTGGAGCTGTGCGACGACATCCTGGTGGACACCGTCGTGCTCGCCAACTACGAGTTCTTCAGCTCCATCTTCCACACGTTCCGGGTCAGCGTCTCAGACCGATACCCCGCCAAATTGGACCAGTGGCGCGAGTTGGGGGTCTACGAGGCCCGCAATACGCGGGAGGTGCAGGCCTTTGCGGTCGAAAATCCGCTCATCTGGGCGCGGTATGTGAAGATTGAGTTTCTCACGCACTACGGGAACGAGTTCTTCTGTCCGTTGAGCTTGATTCGCATCCATGGAACCACGATGTTGGAGGAATACAAGCATGATGGGGAGGCTAGTCCCGCAGATGATGAGGAGGAGATACCCGAAGAATCAACGGTGCCGGCTCCTATGGCGCCGGATTTCGAGGCTACAGTTACGGCTGAGGAAGCGCCTACTCCAGCGACTGCTGAGCCGGTCGACATTGTGTCGACCGGCGTCTCAGAAGATGAGGCTTGTCGCCAGTCTGGGTCGGACATGGATGTGCCAGAGCTGCGTGAGCTTCTGGGGCTTCTTGATACCTGTGACGACCAAGAAGCACCAGCGACTAGTGCTGGACCTGCAGTGGAAGCCCAGCCGCAGCCCTACCGATCTGTGTCAAACGAAGCGTCTCCATCCCAGGCGCAAGATGCCGTGGCTTCGGGAAAAGGCAAGGAAGCTTTGTCCGGAGAGCCAGGAGAACAAAAGGTGACGAGTGCGGCGGGATCAACTACAACGGACTCACCATCATCCTCAATGACTGTTGCGAACTCCGAGACTGCATCCCCTAACGCCGTAACGGAAGCGGACAACAAGTCTACTGTGCTACCAAAGGATGAACCCAGCAGTATAGCGGAACCGACCAGGTCGAGTATGACCCAGCCACCGTCGGCAAACCCAACTACGCAAGAGTCCTTTTTCAAGTCAGTGCACAAACGACTTCAGATGCTAGAGTCCAACTCCAGTCTCTCGCTTCAGTACATCGAAGAACAATCACGAATCCTGCGCGACGCCTTTGACAAGGTCGAGAAGCGGCAGCTGACGAAGACGTCGACATTTCTGGAGGGCTTGAATGTGACCGTGTTGAATGAGCTGAAGCAGGTTCGAGATCAATACGATCAGGTGTGGAAGAGCGTGGCGTTGGAGTTTGAGCATCAGCGCATTCAGTATCACCAAGAAATCCATTCGCTCAGTTCGCAGCTGGGCGTGCTGGCGGACGAGCTGGTGTTTCAGAAACGCGTGGCGGTTATCCAGAGCATGATGATTCTCTTCTGCTTTGGGCTGGTACTCTTTGCGCGGGGCACCGCGAGTGGGTACATTGAGATTCCTCGTGTGCAGAACATGGTCACGCGGTCGTACAGTCTGCGCTCTTCCTCGTCGCCGTCCCCTCCGTACGGCTCTCCGATGGTGAGCCCGACGTCAACGCGTGCGGCGTCTTCTTGCCGACGCACCGGCGGCGGCCATCGACGGAACCTGTCTGAAGACTCGCAGGACGAGCTTCTCAGCCCAACGCTGGCGTACTCGCCGCCCACGCCCGTTTCCGATGCGCTGAGTTCGGCCGAAGATGAGGATCCGGAACAGCGAAGAGGGAGTACCCTGGAATTGCCGGAGGTGGTTCCACCGGTGCAGCGATCGCGTAGCAGCCCACCTGATCTCCCGCGTGAGGGGAGCACCACCCCTGGATCCGAAGCGTCTCCCGTGGTAATCGTCGATGACTTGCCAGGGCGATGAATGCCTGGCTTGGGGTAGAACAGTGGCGAATAGAAGCGCAGGGATATGATAGGTGGCCGAGGAAGCTTATCGGAATTTCTGATTGTCTGTCCCTGCGTGTTTCCAGGTCAACTCCATCCTTTGCCTTTGCTGTTTGTGCGTCTGGATCTGTCTGTTTATTGGGCCGGCGTGGATTAGGTTGTTTGTATATTTGCATATGTATATCAGGACACGACACGATGATGACTAGACCACGTATAGCACCGTGTATTTTAATTCTAATTTGCTTAGAGGGGATGACGATCAAGGATGACTTGAATGCGTGCGTGAATGAATGAAGTAATGCTGGAAAATGATCTCATTGTGGTGGTTGCCATGCCAACAATCGACACGGTTTTTTTCCCGCTGGCCGGCCGCTGCTTATCCTTTTGAGCCTCCCTCTTTCTGCCTTCTCTGCCTTTCTCTGCCTCCACTCCACCACCACTCGAAGAACTTCCTCTCCAACGCGTTTATCAGACAACCCAGATCTCTCCTAACCCACTTCCTCCACAACACACACCCACCATTACCGCCATGGACGCTCAACCCTTGACCGACCGCTCCACCAACACGCACTTGGGCACTGCCGAGGAGACCGGCAAGCCGATGAACTCGATGGATTACCACCGCCAGAAGCTGCAGGGCAAGTTGGCCAGCGGAGAAAGGTATGTACACAATAAAATATGCCCCGGGTTGATTTGCTGTGTGATTGAACATGTTACTAACAAGGGAACGCGTGCAGTAACCAAGCCAGCTACGTGTCGCCCTCGGACGAACTCATGAGCCCTTGCTCGAAGAAGCTGAGCGACCTGAAGGGCAAGCGCTTCAAGAAGTATGTTTCTCTGTGATCTGTCTCTTTTGCTGTGCCAGATCCCTCAGCTATTTTGGGAGGATGAACTCAAGACTAACAGCGAGATCCTTCCATCCATTCAGTGCCGGCAAGCCCCAATCATTGTTCGCCAAACTGGGCAAGAAGAACTTCGAACAGTCGGCGGCGGCCGAGGCTCAGCGGGAGAAGGAGAATACCGAGAGCGCGGTCTAAGACTACCACTGCACCACCATAAGAGGATGTTGATGTTTATGGGGTAGAGACCTCTCTTTTGTGTCTTGTTCTCTCTCTCGCGCGGGTCGCCGGAGAAGAGATTTTCCTTTCCTTTTTTACCTTTATTTTTTTTTTCTTATTTTGACCTGGTTATCGTCTCGCCCCTTTGCTGGATGGCTCTGATAATCTTGGTTTTTTTTTTCTTCACGTTCGGGATTGTTTGTCATGCTTGGGATGAAATTGTTTTTTGTTTTTTGTTTTTTGTTGATAAAACTTCAACCATGGAGGGTTCAAAACTGGGAGGAAAATCAACCGAGGTTGGATTTGGGAAGATTACGGACGGGCAATGGACATGACTCTCTGGGGTTGGGTTGGTTGGACTTTGGAGCTGAGGGGATTCGTTATTATCATGATGACTTCTTTTTCTTTTTTTAATTCAATGGTTTGCTGATATGCTACTTTTCAATGGGTTTTTATGATATGATGTCCATGATTGAGTGTATTTCATAGTAGGATTGACCACCACCAAAACCCCCAAATCAGCCGAGGTCCCGATCGGCATCTTCTCCGCTTTCTGTCGCTCTCCGCATTTCCAACCTTTCTTCTAATAACTACTAGTTCTACTCCATCGTCTGATCCACACGCTTCCTTTCTTTTAATTCCAAGTCCATTCCTCTTGTCCCCTTATTCTTCACTCTTTCATTTAACCTAACCAAAGAACCACTCACCCAAACTCCAGAGAAGAACCACGCCATCAACAATGCCCGCCTCCACACGCATCCCCCCCATCGCCCTCCCCTTCGTCAGCGACCGCGCCAAGAAGACCCTGGATCTGGTATATCCCTAAGGCCCCTAAGGCCCCCAAGGCCCCCAAGGCCCCCATCCTCCCCCAGCTCAACCTCAGACTGCTAACACACCACAAACAGGTCGAAGAATTCGTCGAGAAGGACTGCATCCCCGCCGAGGCCGTCTTCCAGGCCCAACTGGGCCAGGGCGAGCAGCGATGGACCACCCACCCGGCCGTCATGGAGACCCTGAAGGCCCGCGCCCAGCAGCTCGGCCTGTGGAACATGTTCCTGCCCAAGAACCACTTCGCCCAGGGCGCCGGCTTCTCGAATCTGGAGTACGGGCTCATGGCCGAGTATTTGGGAAAGAGTCTGATTGCTTCCGAGGTAGGTCCCTCTTTTCTTTTGGGAGGAGTTGCTTTAGGGGTGAGGTTTGGGTTGAGTTGGATTGATGGATGGGGATGTGTTTCTCGTGCACCAAGAGTTGGAGAGAGTGATTTATGGCTAAGGCCAAGCTAACCCAGCCACCAAACTCAGGCAACGAATAACGCCGCCCCGGACACGGGCAACATGGAGGTCCTGGCCAAGTACGGCAACGAGGCGCAGAAGCAGCAATGGTTGACGCCGCTGCTGGAAGGCCGGATTCGGTCTGCGTTTCTGATGACCGAGCCGGAGGTGGCGTCGAGCGATGCCACGAATATCCAGCTGAATATTCGGAGGGAAGGGGATGAGTATGTCTTGAATGGATCGGTACGTTTCTTACTGTCATCATCACCACCACCACATGACCACAAACTGACTGTACCACCAATTAATAATAGAAATGGTGGTCCTCCGGCGCCGGCGACTCCCGCTGCGCCATCTACCTGGTGATGGGCAAATCCGCGCCCGACCACCCGGACCCCTACAAGCAGCAATCCGTGATCCTGGTGCCGGCGCACACGCCGGGGATCACGGTGCACCGGATGCTGACGGTGTACGGGTACGACGACGCGCCGCACGGCCACGGGCACATCAGCTTCGAGAACGTGCGGGTGCCCGCGGCCAACCTGGTGCTGGGCGAGGGCCGCGGGTTCGAGATCATCCAGGGCCGGCTGGGGCCGGGCCGCATCCACCACGCGATGCGCACGATCGGCGCCGCCGAGAAGGCGCTGGAGTGGCTGATCGCGCGCATCAACGACGACCGCAAGCAGACCTTCGGCCGGCCCCTGGCCAGCCACGGCGTCATCCTCGAGTGGGTCGCCCGCTCGCGCATCGAGATCGACGCCGCCCGCCTCGTCGTCCTCAACGCCGCCATCAAGATCGACCTCGGCGACGCCAAGTCCGCCCTCCGCGAGATCGCCCAGGCCAAGGTCCTCGTCCCCCAGACCGCCCTCGCCGTCATCGACCGCGCCGTCCAGGCCTACGGCGCCGCCGGCGTCTGCCAGGATACCCCCCTCGCCTACATGTGGGCCCTGATCCGGACGCTGCGCATCGCCGACGGGCCCGACGAGGTGCATCTGCAGCAGCTCGGGAAGCGCGAGAATCGCGACCGCAAGGCCGAGATCCGCCAGAAATTGGACTGGCAGCGCGGCGAGGGCGAGAGGTTGTTGAGCCAGTCCGGGTTGAAGATTAAGGGCCGGTTGTAGTTTTGGGTTCTCAGTTTGTTTGCTCTACTCGCATATTTGGTTAAGTGAAGTAGGTTGATACCTTTTTGCAAATACTCAGGAAAACTAGGAAGAACTCCATAGGGTTAAGGTATATCGGAAATGTATGTAAGATTTCATAGCCTCATTCCCCATGCACGAAGTAATAACGAAAACCCATAGACCATGATAACATAAACAAGAAGAAAACCGCAGACAGATGTAGTTTATACCGGGATATAAGAAATTAAGAAAGGAACCCCCACCCCACAGCTTTTGTGTTCATTTCATGATTCATCCAAATCCAATACCACAGACACACACAAGATCATCAACGTCCGCACTCGCCCGCGAGTCAACCAGAAGGCAAAAGGAAACAAAGCTGGAGCACCACTTAATAATCATCTTCAGTGGCACCGTTTTTGCGCACCTTCTTGGCCCGCTTCTTGTTGGCCTTGAAGTGTTTCTTCGAGTTCGCGCTGCGCACCTCGGAGACGTCCATGCCGCGCTCCAGGGCGACCATCATGCGCTCCTTGCGGCCGGTCAGCTGCTTGCGCATCTGCTGGCCCTGTTCGGTGTACTGCGAGTTGAAGGGGAGCATCATCTGGCCGCGGGAGGAGGAGGCGCCGGGGCCGAAGAAGCCACTGTCCAGGTTGCGGGCGAGCGAGCCCTGCACGGGCTGCTGCTTGGTGCCGGTGACGCCGAGGAGGGAGAGGGTCTCCGGGTCGACGTTGGCGCCCA
This sequence comes from Aspergillus fijiensis CBS 313.89, assembly GCF_003184825.1. Lineage (NCBI taxonomy): Eukaryota > Fungi > Ascomycota > Eurotiomycetes > Eurotiales > Aspergillaceae > Aspergillus > Aspergillus fijiensis. The sequence goes on along the minus strand of NW_024469036.1, from coordinate 164,016 downwards.
GGGGGTCGGCTGCCATCATCTTGGCGAGCTGGGCCTGTCGGCGCTCCGGCAGGTGGGCCAGGTCGTAGAGCTCCTTGTTGAACTCGGCGGGGTCGATGGGCGCGCCGCCGTCGTCGACCGGGGGCGGGTGGCAGAAGAGGAGCTTGCCGTTGACGTAATCCTTCAGCACGTAGCGGGCGGCGCGCGACTCGTCGGGCTGGCCCAAACCCTGCGTGGAGAAGCCGCGGGCGCGGGCGTAGGCGCGCAGCACCTCGCTGCCGGTCGGGGTACCCGTGCCGCCTTCCTCAACGGAGCGCATGAGGATCTTGACGCCGTAGACGTTCTCGAGGAAGTGCTTGGGGATGCGCTGGGCGACGAGCGAGGCCGGCCCCGTGAACTCGCGCTGCTGGTCGATGGGGAGGACACCGTTGACCACGAGGTCGGCCTTGGTGGTCGCGAAGTTGGGGAACACCAGACCGGGACAATCGCACAGCATGATCTCCGGCGACAGGTACAGCGTCTGAAAGTGCTTGGTCTTACCGGGGGTGGCCGAAACGGACACCTTCTTGGCGCCCAGGAGCGCGTTGATCGTGCTGGATTTACCCACGTTGGGGTATCCGACCAGTCCGATGGTCGTCTTCCGCTTGATGGGCTCGCCGTCGGCCGTGTTGTTGTCGGGCAGGGTGTCGGGCGTGTTGGACAGGAAGAGCTCCTCCAGCTCGTCCACGTTGAGAATCTCCGTTCGCTTGCTGGCAGACGAAGAAGGCAGCTCCAATCCGCCGTCATGTTCTTCCCGCTGCGCTTCGCCGTCCTGAATGTTCATGGCCTGGGTGTTCTTCGCCAATTCCTGCTCCTGCTGCTGCTGCTGCTGCTCCTCATCAGATTCGCTGTCGCTCTCCGATCCAGACCCTTCCGCGAGGAGACGGGCCTCGTTCTGCTCCTTGGCCAGGTGCGCCGAGAAGAACCGGAAACTGATATTATGGCGATCGAAGTAGTCCGCCCACATGACCCGCTGCTTCTCCGTCAACATATCGGCCTTGTTCACCAACAGCAGGTTCTGCTTCCGGGGGTCGAGCTCTTTGACGTAGGCCTCGAGATCCTCCGAGCGGAAGTGCAGGGGATTCCGGGCGTCGACGATCTGGACGACGAGGTCGGAGCGCTCGATGACGCGCCACAGCTGACGCCAGACCTCCAGGTTGCGCTCGAAGGGGGTCATCAACAGGTCCTGGTTCTCCTGCAGCTCGGCCAGGCCGCGGCGCCAGGACAGGAAGCTCTCCTTCTCCAGCTGCTCCAGCTGCTGGCGGGTGGTGGAGGCGTCCCACTGGGGGCGGCGCGGCACGGTTAGCCGGCCGCGGTTCTGGCGGTGCTTGGTGATGGCGGACTTCTCCTCGGAGGCGGACAGCAGGTAGGGGTTCTTCTGGTCGGCGTGGATGATCTTGACGTTGTTCATCTTCTCGGCGGTGAAGTCGGTGCCCGCCAGCTCGGCGGTGCTCAGGAACTCGTCCAACGCCGCCTGCTCGGTGATACTGCGCATCTTGACCCACGAGGCGTCCTGCTGCGCGTTGGTGACGTAGGTGTCGCCGTTCATGTCCTTGCGGACGATGCCGGCGTTGTGCGAGGCCTTCTTCTGGTTCGAGGCCTTGCCTTTGCCGAACCGATCCTTCATGAGGCTGTTGCCCAGCCCCACGGCGTTCTTGGATTTGGCCAACACCATGGTGGCGAAGGGTGACTGCGGAGCAGTTCAGAGGAGGGAGATAAGGGAGAGGAAGGAAAGGAAAGAGGTGTAGAAGGAGAGGGAGGGTAAAGGGAAAAAGAGAAGGGCAAAAGGGTAGGGGTAGATGTAGTTGAGGAGGGGGAAGATTAATTGCAGGATGATTTGTAAAGGTGAAGAGAAAAGAAGAATTAATCCCACTTGCGGGTTTTGGCCCAATCAGATTTGCCCCGCGCGGATAAGATAAGGCTGACTCAGCACTGAGCTGTTTTTCCCCTCTTTTTTTTTTTTTTTTTTTTATTTTTGTTCTCTGCAGCATCGGCAACCGGAGTGGAAGTCGAATGCTGAGAAAAGCAGACCGAAAGTTCAATTGGAGGATTGAGTCGACATCAACATCTCAAGACCAGTACATCTCCTGTAGTCTACAACGTGTGTTTGTATAGAGCCCATCGCATTGCGCACCCACCGGGTCCTCGATAAGCACACCCACGTGACTTTATCTCCCCCACGAATTTCTTGAATTTTCGCCCAACGCCCAAAGCTGCATCTTTCGATTATTCTCCAATCATCCCAATTCCAACGCTTGTCCTCGGACGACCTACCGCTAAAAATGCCTCCCCGGAAGCAGTGGATGTAAGTCTTTCTCCCCCTGTATGGGACTGGTTAATCCCAAGCACTAACCCACCAATTTCCAGCGACAAGAAAAACGCAACCACCTACCAACTCTTCCACCGCTCCCAACATGACCCTCTCATCCACGACCCCGGCGCCGACGACCGCGTGCTCGCTCCGGTGTCCGGCCCTGCCCCTACCAACGGCAGCAGCGCCGCCGCTGACGCCCACCGGGGCCAGAACCTGGCGACGCTGACCCAGCAATTCGGCCCCGGCGCCGTCCGCAAGAACGAAGGCGAGGCGGCCAACTACGGCATTTTCTACGACGACACCAAATATGACTACATGCAGCACCTGCGGGAGCTGGGGACGGGCGCCGGGGACGCGCACTTCGTCGAGGCCAAGAACAACCAGGCCGCCTCAGGCAACAACAACAAGGGCAAAATGAAGCTGGAGGATGCGCTGCGGCAGGTGTCGCTAGACGACGGGCAGGGTAGTGAGTTCGGGGGTAGCTACGCGCCCAGCGAGATGCGGTCGACGGCGACGGCGTTCTCGCGGAAGCCCACCTACCAGGACCAGCAGAACGTGCCGGATGCGATCGCGGGCTTCCAGCCGAACATGGACCCGCGGCTGCGCGAGGTGCTGGAGGCGCTGGAGGATGAGGAGTACGTCGACGAGGCGGACGATGACGATCTGTTCGGGCAGCTGACCACGCGGGCGGAGGAGATGGACCAGGGTGACTGGGAGGATACGCTGTACGATGATTTCGACGAAGAAGATGATGAGGGGTGGGAGTCGGACGCGACGGAGAAGGCGCCCGTGCAGACGGACACGACGGCCGCCAAGGCGCAGTACGAGAAACGAGCTGCAGCCGGGGCCGGCGGCGATGCGGAGGAGATGATGCCGGAACATGACGCCCCGGCGCCGGACATGCACCCCGAGGATCAGGGCTGGATGCGCGAGTTCGCCAAGTTCAAGAAGGACGTCAAGGCCGGCGTCGCCAAGCCCGCCGTGCCCGCCGCCGCCCCTAGTGTCGTGCCCTCCGAGCAGCAGAGCACGCTGGCGTCGACGGTGTTCACGGTCGGCGGCACGCCGATCCGTCGCAAGAAGCGCAAGGGTGCCCTGACGAACCCCTCAGCGTACTCGATGACCTCGTCGGCCCTGGCGCGCACCGAGGGCCACCGGCTGCTGGACGATCGCTTCGATCGCGTGGAGCAGCTGTATGCGCTGGACGAGGAGGATGAGTTCGACGACAGCATGTCCATGGTCAGTGGCATGACCGGCATGACTGCCATGACCGGCATGTCGGCCATCTCCGAGGCCCCCAGTCTGGTCGATGCCAACGGGCAGACGGTCAACCCCCGCCACAACTTCACCTCGGTCATGGATGACTTCCTCGCCGGCTGGGACGACAACACCGGGTCCCAGGCCAAGCGCAAGGGTGTCAAGTACAAGCGCGGTAAGCACGGCAACGAGGCCATCGGCATCCGCATGCTGGATGAGGTGCGCCAGGGTTTGGGTCCGGCGCGTCTGGGATCCTCGGGACGAGTCCCTGGACGGGCGTAAAGTAAGGTGGTGGAATTATAGGGGGAGGAATGAGGGGCCGCAGGGCGATTTTTCTCTCATGGCTGCTACTTCGTGTGTGTGTGCACATGCTTTCAACGATTGCGACGATACCTTTTACCCATGGCATGTTCTGGCTGGAAAAATAAAAGATTTGTGGGCTTTCTCTCACATAAGGCGTCTCGGTTTACGGTTTTGTTTAACTTTTTCCCACCTTGCATGGTAGATAGACGTCAACACAAAAAGTCTTCATCAGTTGCTTTTCACACAGACCCTAAGAAATGGCCGGATGCATACAGAGGCAACACACCCGCATAATAGTTCATGTAATCATTATACAGTGGACGACATCATTTATACATATACATACATCAAGTGCCGAAAAGGGGGTATACAAAAAGTCTATCATCTCTAAAAAGCCCCTCCCACCTTCTCAGTGATCCACATGGCCAGACGAACCTTCCAGCTCACCCGCCGTTCCGTGCGCCGCAGATCCTCCCGAGAGATGGCCTTGGAATCCTTCTGCAGCCAGTCCGTCTCGGCGCCGAGTCGGCGTTTGAGCGTCTGGTTTCCCGTAACGACCACCGCACCCACTTCCAGATCCAGACTGTAGCTGCGCTTGGTGTAGTTGCTGCTGCCGACAAATGTCAAGCTGGGATATTCCTCCCGGGGCAGGGTAATCCACAGACCCTTGGCGTGGTAGGTCCAGCCACCAGGCTCCCCGACGGTGCCCCTGCGCCATTCCTTGAGCTGGACGGAATCCGTGCGCTTGGCCAAGGCGACCTGGTCGAGGAACTTGGCGGAGAGATGCGTATATGCCGCGGGGAGCATACCAGAAATGCCCGAGGACCCATAGAAGCCGTTGGCCCACGGGGAGGCTGTGAGCACGGTCCCGCGGGTGCTGATCGCGGTGTGTGACGGCGAGGTGCTGGCAATCAAGAGGGAGGAGAGGACAGGGTGGATGTTGAAGTACCCCGCTGTGAAGAGCCAGCGGGCACCGGAGAAGGCGGTAGAGGTCGAGAGAAGACGGAGGATGGAGGTAACGGCTGGGAATTCCGTCGAGGTGTCCGGATTTAACAGGGAGGTGAACTGGGCCACCGGGTAGACGTAGGCATGAGTGGAAGTCTTGGGCTCAAGTGCTTTCTGGGTGTCGATGTTGGGATGGAAGAAGGGCTTTAGGAATGTCGAGGAATACGCGATGAACTTCTGCGGGTCGTCCAGAGGACAAGGAGCACCATTGGCCTTCGGCCAGTCCAAGAGGTATCCGGCGGCGTTGTGCGGATCCGGGAGCACTTGGAAGCTGAGACTGCAGACGGCGTGGTGGATGCTGGCATAGTAGTCAGCGAGCTCTTTCGAGCTGAAGACGTGGTATCGATCCAGGCGGTTCGTGAAGTAGTCGTTGGACAGGTTTGCGCTACGCTTGCAATCAGTAATTGGGCCTGTGCACGTCAGGAACACATATAGCATACCCTGAGAGGATAATCTCATCGTCGAAGCCATACAGCTTCATGTGTTGCAGACCCCATCCCTCGTTGATCCTGCGGGGAATCCATTTCTTCTTGAGACCCGTCAAGTTTGGAGTATGGAACATTCGGATCTCGACACGTTCAGGTCCATGGTTTGTAACGAGCGAAGCGAGGAGCGATGCGCATGAGGGGTCCGGCGACTCGCGGGTTCCTCGAAGGCAGTCGGTGAGAATGGAGACCTTGAGGTCGGGGTTTTCCCGCAGCGCTTGGTCCAGAGTTGCGATCAACTCATGCTCAGTCTTGCCGATGTACAAGGTCGAGAGGTAGATGCGTCGTTTGGCATTGCGGATCTTGCTCTATATATACGAGAATGTCTTGATCTTAGTCCCTCCACGCTCTCCTCTGGCGCATCCAATCCTGACTTGACTCAATGATCCAATCATACCTTAAGGGTGCTGTAGAAGCTGGCAGGGGAGTCCAGGATTTCAATCCTCTCGGCACTGATCTCGAAGCAAGGTGAAATCCGATCCAGCTCGGTGGTGATACTGCCCAACGGCGAAGCGGCCGAGGGCACAGTCGAATGGGCGCTGGCATGGGAGGAATGGGCCGAGAATCTGCGCTCGCAAAGAAGATTCCTCCGCGCAGCAGGTCGGCGCACCGCACACCGAAGGGCATTGCCCCCAATCCGTCCGAACATCCTCCAAGTCGTTTGTTCTGGCAACAGAAAACAAGAAAACTGGGGAATCCGGAGGACAATTGGGGCTGTCGCGAGCGGGAATCGGGAAAGATAACAGAAGCAACGGGGTGTGCAAACTCCGCAAACACCACCAGTTAAGCTAAACCGGATCGGGCGGGCGGGCAACTCCCGCCGGCGATGCAAGAAGACGGAGTCGACGACGACGCCGACGAAACCACCTGCTTGCTTTGTTTCAGTCCATTGGCGTTTGACGGCTCCCACACATCTATTCAAAATGTCGACTATTCTTCGTACGCTGCGCAACTTGCGGCGCATTGGCTTCAAGGTGAGAATCGAGGTGCCCACAATCGCTTCATAGGACCTCCTTGCTAACTTCCATCTTCGCACAGGAATATGGCCACCAGATGAACGTATGTACCCCTCGGAGGGCCGGAGATGCCGAGTTCGAATAGAAAAGGCACTGACGTTGCGTTTGATTGCTACGATGAATATAGTATATTGGTAGGTTCGCCGCGCTGAGGACGAATCCAGCCGCAAGAAATAAATGTCTGACGCAATGGCACCTGCAGGTGATACCAAGGCCGGTACCTTGATTGGCACTGATCGTTACGGAAACAAGTTCTACGAGAACATGGAGGAGGAGCTTCCTCGTGAGTGAAGTCGGAAGCTGATCCTGTCGAAAAGCTTTTGTTGACGGTCGTCTAGTCCGTACGCGCTGGGTGGATTACAAGGAGCACGAATACGACCCCTCTCAGATCGAGCCCGGATGGTGAGTATCTGGCTTTTCCTGACTTGAGTCTGCAGCGGCGCAATCTCATTTCTGACTCCGAAAAAAGGCACGCTTGGATCTCCTACATGGTCGATGCCCCCCCTACAGTAGACAGGGCCCTGCAGACTGGCGTCCGCGCTTGGGAGCTGCCTGAACACAGACCCACCCTGACCCTGAGCCGCGCTGCTTTCAAGACCTACTCGACGTGAGTTAACTTCGGCTGTAATCTGCGTGAATGAACCGGTGTACTAATCCGATGATTTCAGTACCCGCCCTAAGTACTCTGCTTGGACCCCCGTTGCGGCTCCCCGGTAGATCTACCGATCACCTAGCTCTATTGTTCCATGCCTTGGACTTGATGTGTACATAAAGATGTCTTGTTTTCCACTTCAAAACTATTAACCGTTTCCCCAGTTAGTCTATGTCTCTTCCACTTGCAAGCTCTATATAGTTGTTATCGTCTATACACCAAGATCACCGAGGTATCATATTAAGCGAACCAGCAAAGGAAAAGGAAAAATTGGCGCCTGCCGTAGACCTAGATACACATGTTCAGAGTACATATATACCAGAGCCGATGCTGGACCAGTGTCGAATGGGACGGCGATCTTCTAATTCGATGCACCACCAGAGCACCTCTTTCAGTTTTTCAGTCTGCCCCCCTGCTTCATATGCCCGAGAGAGTGCATACCAAGCTTCGCTGTTGTCCCAAGAGCTGCCTAATTTTGTCAACCCGGATAGCAGGCCAAAGGCTCGCTCCCGCGCTGCGATGCGGTTGAGAAGTTGAGGCTCTTCCTCCTTTTCAGCCTCAGCAGACCCTGCCTTTGCATCCGTGGGAAGAGTTGCCGCAGCATGGTTTAATTGCTTTCTGGGCTCGCTGAGAGGGGCAGACAGAGGAAACATGGAGGGGTCGAGTTCAATGCCTGGTCTTGGAGGCTCCAGAGGGATTTTTCGATCGAAGATGTCGAGAAGTAGGTTGGATAGGCCGATCGTGGCTTTCGGATGATTCAGTTCATGTCGAAGAGCCTTCTCAAAGTGTTCCATGGCTTCATGTGGACGCTCCTGTGCGTTTGACAGAAGGCCCCGCTCCGCGTAAAGGTCGGCCCAGAGGTCCTGGCAGCTCTTGGGACAGCCCCATCCCCGTTCACGGAACGCCCGTGCGGATGATTCCTGAAAAGCCACAAGGCTCTCGAAGTGCGTGATGTGCTTGGATGCTTCTTCGCATGCTTCGTGTGCGTCGTCAAACGATGACGCGCGACGATAGAGTCCAGCTATAAGTAGCCAGATGTTGACAAGTATAGAGAGAGCGTGCTTCTGGGATTGAACTGGTGGGACCTTGGTCACAGCTCTGGTGGGTGAGTCAAATGCATAGGATAGAGGTAGTCGAGTGTCTTGTACAGGCGGCTGATTGGGGTGTCCAATTGGAGGGGGTTGTTGATTGTGCTTAATGTTATGAGGTATGGACCCCAGCGGCTGTCGGGCGGTTGACGGTTGAGCAGCTGTATCAGTGACTGCCATTCGAACCATATCTGGAGAGGGCGGCTGAGGCGCAGCATCAGGACCAGCCTGAGCTGCGTTCTTGCCGATCACTGGATTGTGATCCTGGTCTTGCACGACATCCGGTTTCTGGAGGGTATTGCTCCTAGATCGCAGTTTCCGAGATCCAGACCCTGCAACGGCTTGCTTTGCGGCAGAAGCATCGTTAGTGACTTGTATGGCGGGTGCCGCATCGCCGCGATCAAGGTGAGGGAGTGCATGGCCATCGGCCTTTAATTCAGGAGCAGTTTCTCCTCTCGCACGATGTCCACGGTGCCGTCCAAAGATACTTCCCCGGAGACTCTTCACTGTCCCAGAAGAGCTCTTAGGTGGTGCAAGATGGTCAGCCGGTGCATTACTAGGTTTTGTCTCCGTTTCAAGGCGCAACGATCCGAATAAGGTGGCAAAAAGGCTGAGAAGCTGTTCGCTGTGGTTCAAAGCGTTCTCGGGCCCCTCGAGGAGCTCAACGAACGCGAGCTGCGTCATGCGAGTCTCAATGATGCGTTCCTTCTCCCTGTCGCGCAATTGATCTATTAGAGCATGGGTCAACCCAGTGACTGCCTGCTCCTGGAAGTTATGATTATTCTTCTGTGGCCGTCTGTCGCTGTGTGCTAAGGAGGTAATTGTAGCAGGGAACTGCTCAAAAGCGGCTTCACAGGAGCGCTCGGCAATGTCGAAATCTTCCTTCGCACTAAGAAGCAGAGCGAGTAGATGCCAAAGGGGAACAAGTTCCCGTTCGCGAGTAAAGTCGGCCGATCCGGCTCGTGGCTGTGGATCTGATGTCAAGGCCGACCGGACATACTCAACAGCACTATCGATGTCCCTGTCTTCGGCCAACAACAGAGCTAGAGTGTAAAGCGAGGACCGGTTGAATTCGTCTTCAAGCTCCGGTGCCAAACTTTTGTCAAGGTAATCAATTGCCTCCGCGCGAATATCGTCGCGGTCCTCAGTAAAGGGCGTCCAGTAAGCCCAGTTGGCCAGTCCTATGCCAATACCTCTATAAGCTGCGGCAAGATCCAGCGGAGAAACCACCTGGGAGCTAGCTGAGTTCGTTTGTTGCATGATAACGATGGCACCATTCTCCTGGTCTTTGTTTTCTTGGACATGCTTTGCGACAAACTTCTTCAGTACCTTTGTTAGGTCTCTTGCTTTTTCGGCTTCTTTGTCGGAGCCGAAGCAGCACAGCATGGTCACACCCTCCGCGATGGTGCGAAGCAGGTTACCATCATTCTCCAGCTCTCCGGACTCCGCCCCTTTCTCGGCCCTCTCTTTAGCACTAGTCACAATTTCTATGTAGGAGTCAAGCGCTTTGATAGCAAGAACAGAGTCACCCAAGGCACAATGAACATGAAATAGACGTCGAAGAATCAAGTGCGAATGATACGTCTTGGTCGCAGCACGATAAAGGATCTGTTACGACAGAGTTAGCATGCTTGCTCGTTTGCTTTGTAGCCCTGTCGCCCCTGGTTCCATGGTGAAAACATACATCGAGGACGTTTCTGCCGACAGCATTTTGGCCTCCTTCCCCGAGCTCTTCATCCGTCCAGTCGGGCCCACCAAGCACCTGCCAGTTGGAGATCACTTCTTCAACCCATTCTTCAACCTGCGGGTTGCTGGAATTGGCGGAAGGGAACTTCGTCTCACGAAGAAGATTCGCCTCGTAGACAGCTTCTACGCGTCGGATTTCGCTAGCCAATTGTGGGCGTTCAGGTCCGTTGGTGGAAGGGCTATATGGCACTCCATGTCGCAGGATCGCCGTCAGGAGCTGGTAATACGACTTCCAAAGTGATGACCGGAGTACTGCTTCAGTAGAATTGTTCGTATGCACTGTCTGAGAAGCAGTCGCTTGCTTGCTATTAGGATGAGAAGCCCACATTCGGAGAAATCCCAGCGCGGTCGTCACGGTTTGTGCATCGGTAGCGGCAATGTCGCGCAGAGCATCTTCCGCGGTGATGGAGGCGCCTTCAGCCAATAGCTTCTCCGACCAGTACAGAAATTGAGGATTGCTCAATGTGGAACCCTGCAGGTGGTTATTCAGCCATGGTGTGACCGATTCGAGAGTTTCTAGGGCATCACCGGCGTCCGACACCATGCGTTGCGAGGCAGCTATGCATGTATTAGCGCATTGCACGACAGTATTTGAATCTATCCGCAGTGAATGAACCCACCTTTCAAATAGCATGCTTTCACAAGGCAGGCCTGCGTCCACGGGGAGAGCTCTTCCCCCGCACTTTCGAGGTCATGGATTGTTTCAGTGAAATTGTCCGGAAACCGAGATGTTGCTAAGCTTGGTTCATTCAGTGCCCAGTGTACCCAACCCAGGCAAATTTGTGCTTGAAACACCTCCTGTTTAGGTCCTTCTGCTCGATTGACGGTAGATAGGAGGGACGGGACTAATTCATGGAGGCTGGAAGAGGTGGAGGTCGATCGGGGAGTTGATGCTTCTGTCTGGATATGCGATGCGATTTGGTATTCTGCGCTGGCAACCTCCAGAAGACCTGAGAGAGCGACACTCGTCAACTTATCTTCCGGCTAGTGATAATCATGGGTGCGAAGGGCAAGTTGGCATTACATGTCTTTTGCGGAGCATGCTTGGTCACCTTCCGGATCAATTCAGGAACCTCATCCCATTTGTCCTGGCAGCGCGCATTTTCCAGGGCAGAGATGTAGCGATGCCCCTTATCGGATTCTCGACCCTATCGTAAGGAGACAAGTAATCAGTAAAGTGTCTGTTTTGAGGGGGAGTGAGGGGGAGTGCCTGAAGCGGGTGTGTTCGTCGCTGCATACCGTCATGATCAAGCTAGGTGGGACACGGATGGAGAGGGGAAAGATAGCAAGAATGGAGGGGAGAGAGAGACAGGGAAAAGACAGGCAGGCAGGCAGACAGGCTCATAACAATGCAAATAATAAAGAATGAATGGAATGCCTCCTCGGAGGCAGCAGTTTAGTTAAAGGTGGTGGTAACTAACTAACTTAATGGAGCGGAATCAAGATTGAACTGACGCCAGCGATCATCAACCCGCCGGCCGATTAGGGGAAAGGAGACCCGCTCCCGGTAATATTGATGTACACTGTACGGAGTACTGTGTACTGTGTATTGTGTCTTTTGTTTTTTACCGTTCCGCGGTCCAGGCGGAGCTTCACCAAAAAATTTCCTAGACTCAATTTGGAGAACAGAAACACAAACCTAATCTTCTCAACTTTGCGACCTTCGCACTTCAATTGCTTCTTGCTCGCTTTGTGCTGCAAGGGTCGGTCGCTGTCGCTCACCATGGCTTATATGGCAATGTCACTTCATGCGGTCAACCACCGCCTGACCAATATCCCCGTCAAGCAGTTGCCTCCGCTCGCCTCATGTCTCGCAGCTTCACTAAGTAATTGCGGGGAGCTTTTGTCTACTCCGCAGAGCCAGAAGTCCAAGTCGGATGCGGACAATGCGGTCCAGGTGCATAAGCTTATGACCCGAGTGGCCAGTCTGCTGCAGGATCGAAGCGTTGAAGGACGCTGGACAGCGGTGGTTCTTGTCAAGGCGTTGGTGGAAGCCGGTCAATGGGAGGTTCTTCGTGGATGCGAACCGTTCGTCCGCGGTCTTATCGGGATCTTGAACGTAAGAAGCCCTCTTCCTGAATCTATGCTATTGTGGTCACTAACTGCATTGCTTTTGTCTTCTTCAAGAAACCCGATCCTGTTTCCACGAAGAAAATGGCCATCATCACCTTGACAAGGATCTTCCACCTGACCTACCAATACCCGACCCTCGTCCGCGAGATCACAACGCCGTCTCTTCCTGGCTTTATCACTGCGGCCTTGAACTTAATTTCTATCAAGCCATCCTCTGAGCCTACTCGGAAGCTGAAGCCTAATACCCCTTTCGTGGACATTGTTCTCAATTCATTCGCGGAGCTGATTGCAAGGCACCCGACAATCTTCCGACCCTTCACAGCGCAGATTCACAGTGTCCTCCAGGCCATCATTGGCTCGACTGAGCCAACGTACCCTGAGCCAATCTTAGATATTGCGCAGCAGCTGTTCGTCTCCCTGCATAACTGCGCCCCGAAGAACACCTCCGGCGAAGAATGGAAGAACGCCTGCCGGATGACTATTGCCTCTATTCATGCAACGTCCTCTTACGTCTTGAGAGCAGTCGTGGAACAGTGGGAGTCGGTCGACCCAGCGTTGCGCCAACTATCCATGCCGCAGAACTATAGCCAGGAGGTAGGAAATGGGCCTGACGCATTGGGCCTGGGTAGCTGGGAGGGCCTGCCTGCTGGTGTCAATCGGCTCGTCGTGCTTTTGCGCATGCTTTCCAAGTTCCTGGACACCGCTACAGCATCCACTGTGATCATTCCCCTGGGTTCGATCTTGGATCTTTGCGCACGCTTGAATATGGTGACGTACCCGTCTGACGGCGAGATCCAAGCCAACCAGCAGATTGGCCGAGCTGAAAGAGAGCACCTGCTTACGGAGCTGCCTCGCATTCATGCCGCTTGTCTCAGGCTACTCGTTGATCTTGTCAAATCATTTGGGACGGCTGTCATCCCTGTGGCACAGACCATTTTGGAGCAAGCTCTTTGGGTGTTTCGTGCTGAAAAGTTCAGTCGGGAAGTCCGCACGGCCGTCTACGACCTGCTGCGCGTCTTGCTACCCCACATGGGTCCATGCATGACCAAACAAGGTGTCTCTTCTTTGACAGCGGTGCTTCGTACCTGCTGCCACGACCTGTTGCCCCCTCTGAGCACCCAGACTGCGGCTACGGAGAAGCCTGACCCCAAGTCGAAGTCGAAGTCCAGTCAGGCTACTGTGAACGCGGACTCCTTCTTGAACCCTGGATTGAAGCCCGGGCGTCAGCTGAGCAGCTCTCCCACATTTACAAACCTCAAACAGGCCTCATCTGAGCTTCTCGTGGCTGTCCTGTCGCACACCTCGACCGAGCTCATCACCCCAGCCCTGCGCGCGGAGATCGACCGAACCATCATCATGACCTCCGACAAGAACGCGATGTTGGCTAGTGTTCTCAACCCCTTTGCTAACATGCAAGGCCGTGGCGTAGGCACAAGCATCATGCCTTTCCTGGCGCGCAGCTATTCCACCGAGATGGAAGTGGAGGCTCTCATTCGCCCGCGTATGCCCGTCTTGATGAACGGCCCCGGCGCCAATGGCTATAGCGTAGCCGATGATGATGACGATGAAGAAGAAGAGACGGACGCTGTGCTCGCGCCCCAAGCACCTACCGAAACGAGCGGCTTCCTCAAGCCCTCTGCCACCCCTAGTCTTCACCAGGATATGATGGACGTTGAAATGACCCCTTCATCTTCCAGCCCCTCCCTCAACAAGAGGAGTTATGCGCAGGACCCGGAGGTGCAGAGTCCTGCACCTTCTACCGCGACGGAGGGCGCGCAGAGCAAAAAGGTCCGAGTTGAGTCTCAAGAAACCAAGGTCCCTGCTCAACCTTCGCTGGGTGCCGCTTCGCCTGCTACATTCACGGGCACGGCTGCTATCTCTGTTCCCGCTTCTTCCATCACGGCGACCGCTGCTCCTAAGCCTGTTATTTCGATGACGGGACCTTCGGCTTCGGCCTCGGCCTCGGCGCCTCAGCCGCGTGCCGTTGTGGCCGCAGCCGAGACAGCGGGTGATGACGACAGTGACGATGAAATGCCCACCCTGAACATCGATCCGGATACGGATGACGAGGAGGATGAGTAAACGAAGGAAGTAGCAATATTAGTTGGTCGATTTAGGATAGGTCACTGCACGCTCGAGAGATACCAAAAAGCATTCTGTTTTCGATTCAGTCTGGTGGCCGTACTCGTACGCACTTGAATCGCGTATTTTTGTCGGAGTATTCATAACCGAGTAAGGAGAATTTGACATAACGAGAGGCCCAAATAAACGAGCCAAATTCTTGTGTTCTCTGTTCTCTGTTCTCGGTCTTCAATCGATCTATGTCATCTATCTAGAACTACCATGTACGCCAAACAGCTAGCCAAACTTGATCCCATATCTGGAAATCACACCACCCGCACCCCTCGGCCCCAATACGTCCCATCATCCCAATACCGAAACCAAGGGGAAGACCAACACCACCACCCCCGATCTTCCTCTCTCACCCCAATCCCCAGCCCGCGCAGCGGACTCACAGGCAACGGCTCCGTCAACCACAACCCACCTCTCGCGAAATCATCCGCAATAGCCGGCGCCGTAAGGTACAACCACCCGACCGCGAAGACCAAAGTCGCGGCGCGTCGCAACCCTCGGGGCAGGAGAGTTCGCTTGTTCGCGCCCAGCAGCCGCGGAACGAGGACGTGGGGGCCGACGCCCTGCACGATGAACCCCACGGCCTGGAGGATGAAGAAGCGGAACGGGCCGCGCGCGGGGCTGGTCTCGACAATCTGCGCGTAGCTGCCGCACGAGTGCACCAGGCCGCTGAGGCCGAAGGCGACGAAGGTGTAGACCAGCTGGCGGACGGCGGGACGGGCAACGGTGCGTGCGGGGAGGGGGAGGCGGGAGATGAGCCAGCGGCCCGTGGAGGTGAAGCCGACGCGGAAGAGCTGGTGCCACCATTTGCTCCAGCAGCCGATGAGGCCGTGGTCGAGGATGGAGGGGAGGAAGGGGCCGAAGGTGTCGCCGTACAGCCAGGCGGCGTCAAGGGGCACGGGGGTCACGGCGCGGGCCGCGTGGGGGAAGGCGAGGGCCAGGCCCCCGAAGATGAGGGGGTTGAAGGAGGTCACGAAGGCTAACGCGGCGTGGATGCCGAAGCCCGTCACCGCCAGACGGTAGAACCGGACCAGGCCGGGGACGGCGGCGAGGGAGGTGAACGGGTAGGGCGGCGCCAGGGCCATGTTCCCGTTGTACATGAAGTACGTGTCGCGGATCATGAGCAGCTTGATCAGATCCAGGGTGAGATAGGATCGGATGCAGAGCATCAAGGCTGAGCGCACACGGGCCCGGATGGCAGCAGTATCCGCCTGCTCCTCCTCTGCTTGCCTTATCTCGTCCGCACGGAAGGACGGATCTTTGGCTTTCAGCTGTGCGGAGGAGGGCAAGGGGCCGAGCGACGAGATGCGCCAGTTCCACTCTGGTCCCCGCATGCCGAATAACAAGCTTAGGACCCAACTCAGGCGCTGCGATAGTGCTTGCGGATACGGCTGCCATACCAGCCTTTCGATGTTTTGCTGTTGCGCGTGCTCTGTGGCGTTCGTCCTGTCCCTCTGCGTGGCGGAACCTTCCTTTGCCGACGAGGGTGCGGAAACCGTCGTCCTGACAATCCGTTGACATTCGCGCTCGGCGTTTCTGTACGCCAGCCAGACGGCGCACCAGATGAGCCACCATGCTGGCAGCAAGCCGCCCATATACCCGTAGCCCCCAAGGAGCATGCGTCGGTGGCGCAGAAAGTGGATGACGGTGCCGAAAATGCAAGCCAGTACGAAAAGCTGCACATAGCGGCCGCCATTGCGCCGCGGAATCAGGAGCGCCGGGACAGGAAGCAAGAGAAGGGCAATCAGTTGCCAGAGAAAAACTGGCTTCGCCTCGCCATTCTGGATGAGCGATTCGTACTGACTATGGTAGTCTTCGACGAGTTGGCGGTAGAAAGGAATGGGAGGGGTGGCGGCCATAGGAGGATCGCAAGTCGATCAGAAACGACAACCACGAGAGAAGATGTACCCTATAGTTATATATATGCAGCGCAAAAGACGTCCTGAGAAAGTGAGACTAGATTGTTGATTCAATTCGACTGGCAGTTGAAGCTGTTTAGTAATCCGATAATCGACACTGCCTCAAATTCATGCCTGAACACGAAGCGGTGGAGTGGTGGGACTGCTGAACCTGCTGAATCCCACAAGGTGCTGTACCAGAGTTTGTACTGTATATATCCTAGAGATAGAAATCCAGGTGTATAGGGAAAAGGTTATACTATGTATCCATGGTCAAATAATGCTATGGGACAGCAAATTCGGAGGTAAGTGGTGGGATCGACTCTCGGGGGCAAAGGGACTGAAAAAAAGGCGGATCCCTCAATAGTTCGTCACCGAATTACGAGGTGGGCGATGATTGATTCGCCAACGCAAGGGTATGATTCAGTCCCGGTCTTTCTCTTCAAGTCCTTTTGATTTGCTTTTTTTTTCTGAGCATTTCCCATGCATTTCGAAGCATGATAACCCCACCCCCTTGTTGCGTGCTGCACTCCTTACCACCTGTCAACTGTGCATTATGCGGAGTAGACAAGCTGCTAAACGAAGGTCAGCGATATGCGGGATGTTATGCAGATTTGGCATTTCTGCGGATTCGAGTGACTCTTATCTATCCAGATCATGATTGAGTTTTTGCCCCATTCACTTCTACTCAGTAACAGAAGACAGAGTGCTGGATCTGTTGATAGACTGACATCATGTTTCTCAGTCGGCAACTGGCGGGAGTCCGGGGCAATGTCACATGTTCATTGGTCACATGGGCGCGTGTCTTTCCGCGTCATCGAAGCGAGAGATCCATTGCTGTTATTGATCAATTCCACTACACTAACTTACTAGGTACGGTAGTGTATAACATCAGCACCTGATTTCGAAACATCGACCACGGGAAATTTTCCGGCGCTTGGCCAGGTACCCATTTCTATCATGGGCCTTCATCCGGAGAAGCGGGGTATCGATTATACTGACTTCGCCGACAGCAGCCCGTATGCGCGTTTCAAGTCGGCGCGTACCAGCTTCGGGCAGCGCTTTGGTGAGGAAACAGCCTATGTCCCTCTTGGCCAAGCATCGCAATCCTTCAACGGAAACGAAGAGGACGACGACGCCCAGGCTGCTGATCTGGTTCAAAGCAGTCAAGATGTAGAGGAATCCGGTTCGTTGCTGCATTACGGCGACCTAAACACGAAGATTGTGGGCGTGCGCTACTACAGAGGGCATGCCACCATTGGCGAGCATGTGATCATCAAACGAGAGCCTTCGAATCAGTACGATAGAAACGCGATTCGAGTTGACAACGTGATGGGCAACCAGATTGGTCACATTCCGAGAACCATGGCAGCCAAGCTGGCAAAGTATCTGGTACGCTGCGCAAAGTGCTGTACATGCGAGTGTAGCTCCGGCGTTGGCGATCTGCTAAAACCTCGCATATAGGATGAGCGGTCTTTGCTCGTTGAAGGCATGCTGACAGGTGTCATTGGCGCTTATGACTGTCCCGTCGTGCTGAGACTCTACGGCACGAGTAATCCTGAGCTCCGACGCGCTCTCAAAAGCAGCATGGAAGCGGACAGGTTGCCTTTGAATGGCATCAGACAAAGGGAGCGGGAGGAGAGTAAACGGCAGAAAGAGCGTGAGAAGGCCGAGAAGCAAGCGGCCAAGCTGGCTCGTGCCATGGCAAAGAGCAAAAAGGATGAGGAGTGGCAGCTTTCAAGTAATATGGGCTACTCAAATCTCTACTCCGGGGAAGGTGACCTGGATCTCGAGAACCAGGAAAGTCTTGAAGAGCTCATTGGACAAAGCAGCACCTTCAACCCTCGCGATATCGGTCAATTGAATGAAGACTTTGGCATCAAAGAAGCTGACTTAGAAAAGATGTCCATGGCCGAAAATCCAGATGCTCTAGCTACACAGCTTCTACCATATCAGCGCCAGGGGTTGGCTTGGATGATTGCTCAGGAGAACCCGGTACCTCCTGCAGCTGGATCTGCGGAGGTTGTGCAATTGTGGAAGAGGAATGGCAACAAATTCACCAACATCGCTACCAATTACTCTACCTCACAGACGCCCCCTCTGGCCAGTGGTGGTATCCTGGCTGATGACATGGGCCTTGGCAAGACGATTCAGATCATCTCTTTGATCCTCGCAAACTCCCAGCCCAAGACTCCAGCCTCTTCTAAAGCCACTTTGATCATCTCCCCAGTGGGCGTGATGAGCAATTGGAAGAACCAGGCACAGGATCACACTCACAGCGACCGAGCCCCTAATGTGCATGTCTACCATGGTCAAGGGAAGAAGGAGGCCGCCAACCTCGATCAGTATGATATCGTCATCACAAGCTATGGTGCTTTGGCTATGGAGTACAACCCGAATGCCAAAGCGCCTCCGAAGAAGGGGCTATTCTCGCTCCAATGGCGTCGTGTAGTCCTTGACGAGGGTCATACGATTCGCAATCCACGTTCTAAAGGTTCTATTGCGGCGTGTAACCTGAGGGCAGACTCGCGCTGGACGCTTACAGGAACCCCTATCGTAAATACCCTCAAGGACCTTTACTCCCAAGTTCGCTTCCTCCGACTCACCGGTGGCCTTGAGGACATGTCTGTGTTCAACAGCGTTCTCGTTCGGCCTCTTATGTCTGAAGATCCCAATGCTCGTTTGCTACTACAAGCTCTGATGAGCACACTCTGCTTGCGCCGTCGGAAGGATATGAACTTCGTGAATTTGCGTCTTCCTCCGCTCACTTCCCGGGTCCTACGTATCAAATTCCATTCGCACGAGCAAGAGAAATATGACATGCTCCAGTATGTTTCACCACGGGCTTTTTTTCCCACTGTTTCTGGCTCACTAACAATTCCCAGGTCTGAGGCGCAAGGCATGCTCATAGATTTCAAATCGAAGGACAAAGGCGGCGCCACATATTCTCACCTTCTCGAAGTCATCCTCCGTCTGCGACAAGTCTGCAACCACTGGGCGCTTTGCAAGAACCGCATTGACAAACTAGCGGAGTTCCTCGAGAAGAACAAGGTCGTTCCCTTGACCCCAGAAAACATCAAAACGCTTCAAGATGTCCTGCAAATCCGCATTGAAAGTCAAGATTCCTGCCCCATCTGTCTCGACCCCATACAGCAAGAACAACCCGTGATCACCGCCTGCGCTCACTCCTTTTGCCGGAAGTGCATCGAAGAAGTGATCGACCGCCAACACAAGTGCCCCATGTGTCGCGCCGACATCGAAGACACAACAACGCTCGTCTCCCCCGCCGCGGAGATGGGTGAAAGCACGGACACCGTCGTCGCCGACCCCGACAACCCCAGCAGTAAGATTGAAGCCTTGGTCAAGATCCTCACCGCGAAGGGCCAGGCTGCCGACACCAAAACCGTGGTCTTCAGCCAGTGGACCTCGTTCCTAGATCTGGTGGAGCCCCACCTCCAACGCCACGGGATTGGCTTCGCGCGTATCGACGGCAAGATGAACTCCCTCGCGCGCGACAACTCCACAACCCGTTTCTCCACCGACCCCGAATGCACTGTCCTGCTCGCCAGTCTGAGCGTCTGTAGCGTCGGTCTGAACCTTGTTGCCGCCAACCAGGCCATCCTCGCCGACAGTTGGTGGGCGCCCGCCATCGAAGACCAGGCCGTGGACCGTGTCTACCGGCTGGGCCAGAAGCGTGAGACCACGGTCTGGCGCCTGGTCATGGAGGACAGTATCGAGGACCGTGTGCTGGCGATCCAGGACACGAAGCGCAAGCTGATGCTGGCGGCGTTCCGTGAGACGTCCACGAAGAAGAAGCTCGATGATAAGGCCACCAGGGTGGCGGACTTGGAGTCGCTTCTGAAGTAGTGAAAGGGTGTTTGTTGTGCTGTACTGTCATATGACTAGAGTTTGAGGCCATTAAACACATAGCCTCATTTCTGCCCTCCGCCTCGCTCGAAACTCAGTGCTCTGCCGCGGAATAGAGGATTTTAGGCATGTAGTTCTGGTTTCCGTGTACCCTGTTAGTGTTATTAGCCAACCAGCTCTGCGGACTTATCTTTCGGGATTTCTAGAAATTTGCCATGGTGTGTGAGGTATCACTGTTCCTTATTTGTGCACGGCAAAAGCACTTCATCTAGAGTAGGTCTCCTGTGCACCTCTCGAACACCGCACACCTTCCGAATATGCGCGTTTCCCGCCAATTCCCACACGAACAAAGCACGTATGCCAACGATTTCGACTGAGGGAAACCCCGCAATCAAAAAGGCTATCATGATTTTCCATTGCATATCAATTTCATCAATCCATTTCAAGGTTATGTTTTCAGTTATCGCTACCATCCTGTACGACCATCACAAAAAGAGAAAGGAAACAGTAACCTGGGTGCGAGCCGTGTTTGATGCAAATGCAGATGTGAAGTCAGTCTGTAAAAAGACAAAAGGAAAACCCCACAATCACTATGTCCCACCATGTCATACGTAACAGTTTCAACTGACCCAACTAACCGTGAAGAGTATCATTATTCGTTGACTAGAAGCAAGAAGAAAAAAGAGCGTTGAGAGGGAAACTTTGACCGCGACGCCGAGCAGTAGTACAAAAGAGCGACTCGACTCGAGTCGGCTTCACTCGACGCCATTTGATCCTGGAATTGTTGACAGAGGGTAGCGGTGGTAAGTGATGTACAAGAGTCCGGAAGAAAAATTTGTGCTGTGAAGGGTACTAGAAGTGACAGTAGAAAATAGACAAAGTCCTCCATCCTGCCATAGGAAACAGAAGGAAGGTACCTGTCGTGAGGGATATCGTAGAAGTATATGCAACTGCATGGAAAGAAACAATCTTGATAGACTGAAATATGAATCAGAGAACAGGTGTAAGGGATGCGGAAATCATTCTTCGTCACGGATCCTCCGCGTGGTGCTTCACTGGGTCTTGCAGACAGTATTCTTCTCGGGCACACTGGGTGAGGTTTCCTGCTGGGGAGTAGAAGTGTTCTGGAAAAATGGAGAGACAACCTGCTGCTGTCCGACAGTAAGTTTGTCGTCGAGTAGAAGTGTGCTCTCAGTGCTGGTCTGCTGCAGTTCTGACGCTGGTGTTGGGGTCAGAAGCACCGGGGACGGTGGAAAGTATTCTTCCTCACTCTCTATCGTGTCCGTCTGCACGGGGTGAGTGATAGAAGGATCGATAAGTGGCTGGGAGTATCCACCGTCATTCTGTGTTCCGGTCGCTTGCACTGGCACAGCGGTAATCTGATTCGCGAACGGTGGGGCGTATCCAGCGTCACCGTTACCTACGATGAGGCCGTCTTGCATAGCAGCCGAGTGCGACGTTACTGGCTGTGAGTAAGGCTGAGATGCTAGCGGACTGTGCTGGGCCGGTGGCGGTTGCAGATGGTTGTACATCGGGCCTGGTAATTGAAAATGGCTCAGGTCAGGACCGAGAGCAGGAGGACCGAAATTGTGGGCGCTGGGTGGAACCATGGACTGGGATGGCAAAAGCTGAGGCATCGGTGGCGGGTGCTGCGAATACGTGTATTGATATGGAAGGGGAGCCCGAGCCATAGGCATCGATGAGGGCTGGGCAAGGGGCTGAGAATACGAGCCATAGGGGACAATGACCGTCGCGAGCCTTTGTTTTTCTCTCATTCGTTCTTGCCAGGCGGCCGGATCTTCGCGTTTGAGGCGTTCGTCGGTGATGACCTCCAGAGCCTCTCGCTTTTCTTCCTCAGTCAACTTGTCGTTGTCCTCTTTCTGGAAGGTTTCAGTCAAGCCGATCTTCCGAATGATGCTTTCCTTTGAACGTGCGTCCCTCTCGAGGATTTTATCCAACACCTCAGGATCCTTCCCTATGTACTCGGAGACGTCTGTTTGTGGCACATTCTTGACCGGGAATAAGTACTCGCCAAGCTTCTTTGACGCCCAGCGGACTGGGTTTTTCTTGTCAACAACGCGGAATGCAAGTTGGGTTTTGTAGACCGCTTTATTGTACATGACCTCCTCAAATGTGCCACCCGAGAGGAATCGGTACACAAAGACCGGCTTTTTCTGACCAAGACGGTACGCACGCCCGACGGCTTGCTCTTCCCAGACAGGGTTGAAGGTGAAATCAAAGATTATCACCCGATTTGCGCCAGGGATATTGAGACCAAGCCCTCCCGCGCGGGTCGAGATCAGATAGATGAGCTCGGGAGAATTTCCATTGAACCGCTTGACTGCGCCCTGCCGCTGAGAGACCGGTGTCTGCCCGTCTAGACGACAGTATCTCCAGCCTGACCTGCTGAGAATGACCTCGACATAATTAAGTGTCGGGATGCTATGTGAGAAGACCAACACTTTGTCACCAACACGGACAGATTCGTTGATGATCTTGTGCAAGATTCGGGCTCGATGAGACAGTTCGATAGCTTCGATGTTGGGCACGGCAGAGTAAATCTGTTCCTGTTCATTCTGTAATTTTGTCAAATCAAGACCCAATTGCGAAATAGGCTCGTCACCCGGGACTTTCTCAAATCCTTCCAGCCGTTTATCGATCTTCTGGGCGTCATTGAATCGGCTCTGGAGCTTATCCCTGAAGCACACCGGATGATTGCAGCAGAGCCCGAGAACCGCGAGCCAGGACAGAATCTCCATTCGATTGACGTCGCATCTGCCTTCCAAGATCGACCGCACATACGAATTGTAGGCGGCCTGTTGTACGTCCGTCAGAGGCACAGTGATGACAAATTCAACCTTTGGGGGCAAGCTTCCAGCAAGAACAGAGATATCCGCGCGGTTGATTTTGGGCTCGAGGATTTCTTTGAGTACATTAAGCCTCACAAGAGACCTGCGGCGCTCAGTGTACGTGCTGTCAACATACAAACCCTCCTCAATGGGTTCAACATAGTGTGCCTGGAACTCGCGTGGTTCACCCAAGTAGCCCTCCGCGATCCAATTCACCATAGCATAGTAATCTGTGAGATTGTTGGCGAGTGGGGAGCCGGTCAAGGCGACGCGACTTTTGGTCTTGATTTGCATTGCTGCTACGGCAACTGCCGAAGACGAGTTTTTCATCTTGTGCGCTTCATCGGCAATGACAATATTAGGACCATCGAGAAGCCACCTCTTGACTTTTTCATGGTCTGCATCCGGCAAGGGTTTTGACCTCTTCGAGGTTTCCCTGTTCATGATCCAACTGCGGAACATGTCATAACTTAAGATGAGTATTCCACCTCCTTCATACCACTCTTGGACCGTTTCAAGCCTCGCATGCAGTAATTCACTGCTTGCGATTTTATAAAAAGGTCCAATTTTGACAGTAGGGGGGGTCCACAAGTATAATTCGTCCTGCCAGTTGTCGGTCAACGACGACGGGCAGAGTACCAATGTCTGAGAACGACGAAATCTCTCCGGTACTTGTTTCTTGATGTCAGGATTGAGGGAGTTAGAAGCGGCAGAGATAGTCACCAAAAGTGATATGACCTGCATTGTCTTGCCCAAGCCCATTGTGTGGGCTAGCAAACAACCCTGATGAGTCTCATCGACTATCAGTTCTCGCCACATGAATTGAATCCCTTTCAGCTGATGAGGTTTCACTCGCCGCGCGATGGCCTGATGCAGATGAATTGGTGGATCCCCAAAGCTCACAACTTGATTCGTATGGTCGGTATTGGCTGCTCCCATGCTCTCCATGTACAGCTTTGCGGAGTTCTCTTGCATTGCAACACGGCGTTGCGCATTCTCTCGTGCCTTTCTAGCAGCTTCGCTCTCTTTGACTTCTCGTTTTCTGAGCCTATGAGGTGTGTCGGTGACATCGCTATGGCCAAACCCATTGCCTCGTTCCCAATCACAGTATGCTTTCAGATGGTAGGACAACTCCTGATAGAACTCCCCATAGCCTTCAACTTCCCGCAATGCTCTACGAACCTTGTTTCTAGGAATCCCCTTGGCCGTGAGCCGGGAACAAGTTACCCAGGAAATGTAGAAGGACGAAGCGCGCATGACGAGCATACTCTCTGTATATTCCAAGTCAGGCAATCGGTCTTGGCTCTGAAGCATCAACTCCAACGCTCGCACAGTGAGCTCTCGAAGATCGGCTTCCTCATATCTGCTGGGTATGCGCTCGGCCATCTGAAACCGGTCTTTGGGAGCAAGGTTGGCAATCAGCTTGATGAGAAGACGACGCGGATCTCGACGCTCCTCCAGCAGATTGGAGTCCAGCTTTTTGAGTGCTTCGTAGTCATCCATGTCAGGCAGAGAAATGGATCTTCTTCTTTGCGATCCCTCTCTTCTTAGAGCGAAGCTGGAACCAAGGTCAGAAACAGGAGACATGCTCTCGTATAGAGTAGGGTCAACCCGCGGCACCTCAACCTGAACTGGATTCAGAGGTGGTGTCGCGATGTCATAGTCATCAGGGTGTGGTGTGTCATCTGTAAGGTCAATGACTTTCGGTGTCTCATCATTGATTACGACAGGCGTTGAGTCTGGTGAACTTGAAGCGGCGAATGGATATCCTCGAGATCTCACCCTTCGTATAGTTCCGGAAACACTGATTATGTCTCCTTCATCATCTGAGGATGAAGAAGGTTGCGTCGCGCCATTTGGATAAGAAATGCGTTGGACGGGTGGTGGTGGTGGTACTTCAGAGTCATCGATGAAATCATCGGAGTCCGAGTCGAGCGATTCAGCATCGTCGCTTCTTTTACTATGCCGATTTATGGACTTCGATAATTTCGAGGGAGGAGCCACTATCGGTGGGCAGGTCTCGAGTCCTATCACATGAATATGATATTTGTGCTTCTGCATTCTGAAGATCGTCTGTTGTAGAGCTTGACATTGGGTTTGTAGCTCGGGTTCCGAAGAGTAGTCAACTTGCTTGATTGCGTCTTTCAGTTTATGCAAGCGACCTTCTAGCTTTTTGAGTGAGCGTGTAAGTTCTTTGATTTGCTGATTACGGCTGTTGCTCCTTGTAGCTGCCATCCATTTCGCCCATGCCTTGGCTGCCTCTTTAGGCTTATAGATTTGCTGCCACTCAGTCTCATATTTCACTATGCATTTCTCAATGATAGATTCGACCGCATCAGAAGTAAGCTTGGCTCGTTTTCCATTCACGGGGGCTCGAGACTCCTCGTCAATCTCCCGCCAAGTCTCCTCGTCGTAGTCACCCTCAGACCCTGAGTCTCCGTACAACGGAAAGGCATCCTGATCATCTTCTTGAGCGGGGTATTTTTCCAGAAGCCATGAATATGGGTCAGACGTCTTTGGCGGTTCAGGACCATTCAAGCTCCTGGAATTCTCAAGCTGTGGCCAGTCCCGGAAATCTTGCTTACTCACTGCAACGTGGCCACCTTTGGAGGTATAAAGAGTAAAAAATCTTTGACCTGCTTTCCCTCCTTTAATTGGATTGTAGGGGATCACAGCCTGCTTGGTAGGGCCCAGTCGCACGGGATCTTGGCGATAAAAGTGAGATAGACATTTATTGACGAAGGTGCGCCTAGCTGGGGGACATTGTGAGCCAAAGATCAAGAACTTGTCGTCTTCTGTCGCGGGACTTGAAGGGTAGAACAACTTGGAGGGCGTGGTCGCGTCGGGTCCCATGTACCATTGCCTGCTCGAAGATTGGTTGGCAGACTTGTCGACAGTTTTGTCAATTGCACTATCAGCTTTGTCTTCGAGTTTGCTTAGATCAAGCTTGCGTCGTTTCCTTCCCTCTCTGTCAATTACCAATTGCTCGCCAGGGCGTGAACGCTTGTGAGACTCCTGTGATGATGCACCGACATTTGATTGAACAACAAGGCTTACGCCGTCTTCTTCGCCATCTTCTTCGCCGTCGTCATCTGGTGTGTGTCTGTCCTCAGCAGTGAAATGTTGCAACTGATCCTGAGGCTCTACTGACTTCACCACTGGGACTGAAGTATTAGGTGTGAAAGAGGGAGGGACGCGGGGGGTCTGCAGAACATCTCGTTGAAGAGTCTCTATGCGAGACACTTGTGTGTGGGATAGAGTTGCGGGGCTTGCGAACGCAGACCGAGTGGGAGACCGAGTATAATCCGGAACGTGATTCCTGAAGGGAGTCGTAGATAGCGTCGTAGATTGAAGGTATTTGGAAGATTT
Source organism: Aspergillus fijiensis CBS 313.89 (assembly GCF_003184825.1). Classification (NCBI taxonomy): domain Eukaryota; kingdom Fungi; phylum Ascomycota; class Eurotiomycetes; order Eurotiales; family Aspergillaceae; genus Aspergillus; species Aspergillus fijiensis. The sequence continues at coordinate 137,946 of NW_024469036.1, read as the reverse complement.
CCGCTGCAGGTATCTAACAGCACTATGCATACTACTGCGGGGCCCAAGAGCTTTTAGACCCAAGTCATCTTTCAAGGAATGAATGTCAACATCATGGAGAAGCACCTCTCCCGTGATCACATTGTCCCGTAGAGCGGCCTCGAAGGTGACAGGATCTGGTCGCGCGACAACCGAGGAAGAGAGAGACCATGGTGCGTCAGGATTATGGCACAGAAACTGTACCACCTCGTCAACTGTCCAGTCGAGGGGATCCCCGCCAGGCTCCATTTCCGTGGGTGATCTGCAGGTACCGGATTAGATTCGATGCCACGTGATCCTCACCGTACTCGAGAAGAAGCTACTTACTAACTCATGCAAGTTGACCAGAACCAATGAAGCGAAAGAGTATCATGATTTTGGTAAACAACAGAGAGCTGTAAGAGGTGATAGAAGGTGAGAAGTGGGCAAGAGTCTATTTAGTGATAAGTAGAAGCGGGTTTGTCGATATCCGCCAGGCGATTGGGTTGTGTACGAAGATGAAAGGTGGAGGCGGACAAGGAGGAAAATGCAGGAGTTCTGGAACAACAGAATCCGCTAGAGAAGTTGTATCGGTGAAGGGCTAATTATTTGTTCTTCAGCCCTGTGAATGGGAGAATGAGACGGTTGCACGGAGTACACCAGGGATTGAAAGTTACCTGGGACGTTAGTAGAGCAAACGGTAAGGTATACGTGAAAGGCAAGTGGGGATACTGTAAAAAAAGAAACAAGATGGACAGGAACGGGTTAATTCGCCATCCAGAGACCTTTTGAATTCTGCCACTAGCAATAAGCGGTGTATAAGGCGGAACAGTGGCCTGATAAGAAATAGTGCACGTAGTTAATGTACTGTAAGTAGGAGTGCGGACCGCATCTTATACTTCCTGATTCCTGATTCTCCTCTATCATGCCAGCTTTAATCACCTCTCGCTAGATCTCAACTCATGCATGCAAAAAGGTCGCTGGGCAAGGATGATTCTGTATAGTCTGTAATGAATGGCCTCAGATACGCTCACTGAGTTTTGAGTCTTAATAGGGTCTAAATAGTTCTCCGCAAGTATATGGCCTGCTTCGAGCCATGAACTATATGGGTATGGCGGGCAGAGTACCAAACTTGAATCAGCCTCCTGTGATAATGGCCAGCATGCTTGTATATCTCTACGGCATGCGCCAAAGACAGACGGTTCTGTTGTCGAAACCTCGATGACCTCGGCGCCTAGCTTGGTCTACCGCTTGCAACTCCCTCCTCGACCGGTCGACAGCTACGCATCCACTGGCCATAGTTCCGTTCTACATGAATATCTATCTTCGCAATAGCCTCACTGCATTCCTTAGCATCTGTTGAGGCCTGGAATATACTCACCATTAGTATACCGGCTCATTTCGGCTTTCGTGACACGCTTCCCCTAATGTTCACGCAAGGCACCATGATCATGTCAACTCAACCTCATTGAATCTTTGCAAACTACCATCCTCGTTACTCGCAACCTCGAGGCAATATTTACGCGGAGGATCAAGAAGTCAAGAGCAGAGAGGATATTGAAAGCTCAGAGTGAATCACACTATTGGCAAACTACGAAGATGTCCAGGTCACCTCACCCATAAAGACCATTTTTCATTATGAAGAAAGAAGCTATCATGAGACAACTCTTGGGTGACTACACACTTTTTCTCTTTTCTCCTCTCCTCCGAATACTCATGAAAACTTCATCTCCTCAATCCAGTTTCGATCAATTTCCTTCCTTCGAAACGGTTCCGACTTTCCCTCCGTTTACTTCATCATCTTTTTGATTTTTATCGAAAGCAGAAGGCTGAAGGGCTGAAGAGGCAAAAGCGTCAGAGCACGGATCATGACCAAATGGCCAACAGCCAATTGAGCGCAATCAGAAAAGAGCGAACATACCGAACACCGAAGACAGAAAACAAAAGGCAGAATCTAAATGGAAAGGTGGATGGCGAGATAAATCGACCTGCCGATCTGCTATGAGAGTCAAGTCAGCGATATGAAGCGGAGGATCACTTTGTTTGACATTCATACTAGCAGTTCTCAGATTCCCAGAAACTGAAGACGCTGCTTGCGCCCTTTCCGACCATGAAGGCTGACATCAAATGTCAAACTCTCCGTCGCCCATTTCCCGGTACAATGTACTTAGGCGCCACGGCTCACGGTCATGATATTCCTGCATGATCTTGTCAAAGAGGCTCTCTGTAGGCTGAGTCTTTGACTCGAAGTCAAACTTTGACTCGTAGTCAAATGAGTCGAACCCCCAAGTCCAGTCCTCGATGTCGACGATGCTTGACACCTGCGCATCTGCAGTCAATTCAGTGCCCTCTGAAAGTGGTGCCCATCTGGCACGAAGCGCGATCTTTTCTTCCTCAAAGAGAGGCATCCCAAAAGAGGCAAAGAATTCATCCGTCTGAGCCCACTGAAACTCATCTTTGATATCTAACTCGGTATCATACGGATGGCACAAAGGCTCTAAGAGAAAGACAAGGGTCGTTAGCTCAATGCTACCAATGTGACCCGAGACACATCTGCGGTCAAGGTACGAAATCGACACAGGGCCTGGCTAAACTCACCGATCCATGCACGCTCCTCCACAACAAGCTCAGGAGCTTGTTTGTTGGCAGATGTCGAGACTGGGATTTCAGTCTTATGGACGTCCGATTTGTTCTTTTGCGAGTGTTTGGAGATTTTCTTTGCCAGCTTCTTGCCCTGGTACAATGTTGGAAGGGGAATTCTGCCGCCAGCTTCTCCTAGGACTGGGTTGATCAAGCCTGGAGTAAGGCCACGAGTGGTGTTGAGGGCGAGGCAGATGCCTGCGGCCTCCAATTTCTCCTCGATTTCCTTACCCAGAGCAATGCTCTTCTTGTTTCCGGAGTCCCAGGCACACAGGGAGAACGCTTGACGAAATCGGACGCCTCTTTGCTGGAGGGCATTGGGCTTAACAGTGTGGCCCTTGGGCATTCTGTCGAGGATGTCCTCAAGTCGAATGCGGCGGTCCAATCGGACCCAAGCCTCCACCCGAAACTCCTCAACATCCGTGGGGATCTGGTCAGGCAGCACAGGAATATCTTTCAAGTACTTTCCGTTGATCGGATATGTTTTCTTCCCTATCTTGGCCTTGCTCTTGGACCCGACGGGATGGAGTTGATACAAGATGTCGGGGAGATTGTCCCATGACCAATCCTCTTGCTCAGCAAGGGTGTGTTCTGGCACAGAGCTTGCATCTCCGCAAGCAACCTGTAATGCTGGTGTTCCTATTGTCATCAGCGGCCAGCCTTGCCTGCAGAGCCATGGCCATACCTTCGTTGGGTTGGTTGATTCCCTGGACGTTGAACATCTGGTCGGTCCGCAGGGCCACGGGCATACCTTGATTGAATTGATTGATTCCACTGACGTTGAACGTCTGGCTTGTCCCTAGGGCCATGGGAATACCTTGGGTGGTTTGGTTGTTTCCCTTGACGTTGAAGGTCTGGCTCAATCCCAGTGGCACATTCATTCTGACGAGAGAGCTACTAGGGTCTTAGCACAAGCTGCTCAACCCTGCGAGGAACTTTCGATAGAGAGGGTGCTCGAGTAAAGACAAGAACAAGAAGGTGAGATTTTATGAGAAAGAGGAGCCAATTCGAAGCCGAATGAAGTTGAGGGCTTTCACGAGAACGGAGTTGATGTGAGATACGAAGACAGTATTGGTCGAGAACTGTTGAGAATAGAGAGCAGACAAGGATTAAGATAGATATTCTGTGTTGGAACACCTCGTCTGTCGGTGACTCGTTTATGGGGGGCTGGGACTTGGGGCTTCAATTGGGGTAGATGTTTCAGAAGTCTCAATGAAATGTGAATAGGGCTCTCTAGCTTACTCGCGAAATGCGCTCGCTTCACTCGGAGTCTCTTGACAATGCGATATCATTGCTCGCAAAATCATTGACAGTCAATGTACTGCTGGACAATGTATGAATTGCGCGTTCACTAAGATGCTGGCCCGGAGAAGGGTGCATTGCTATGAGAGCTATTATACAGAAAGGCAAGTATACAACTTTCTTCTGCTGCGAAACCAGAGCAACGGGCGGTAGCCGTGAGGTGTCAACCTCTTTCGAAAGCCCAGCCACGCACATATTGTGACCAAGTGAAGCCCTGTGAGAACTCCTAGGTCTTATTTGGAGCGGGCAAATAAGCTTGTGAGAAGCCTTGACAATAGCTATATCTACCAGGTGATTCTATTCTTCCTCTATGGACCCGCATGTGGATTCAGACACAAAGAAAGCCGGGGAAAGCTTCAGACAATGAGCTTTGCAGTTTGTACTGTGTACTAGAGGTCTCTCTTTGTCCCAAGGGACCCACCTTATGAAATCGAGTGGCTGGGAATTGCCACTGTATTCGAAAGTTATCCCACCCTCTTGTGCTTTAGAACTTTGGAGTAGGTCTTATCAAAGTTTGCCTAGCTAATCTATCGTAGGCGGTTGAGCTGCTCTAGGCGATTTCGAATGTGCTTCCAATTAGTTGTGACAATATCAACCCGGAAGAGGCCGAGCACCTCAAAGCTGTGTATCCCCTATCTTTGATGATTATCCTCACTACTATTAACATGATAAGCTTCTTTTGTTATTGCACATAGCTTAACAATAACTAAATCTTATTTCTTTCTAGCGTATGGTGTCATCAACACACCAGAGTAACACCAGTTACGTCATCGACTGTTACCTTCCATAACTCTGGATTTGCTTTCATGATGATTTGACACTGGACTTGATAGAGAAAAACTGCTTAGCGGTCAAGGGGTTGTAGTAAGAATAGTGTGTGGTCTTGAAGAACCTGATATTGACTCGTGTCCTGTAGTCGGACTAGAAGTATACAGCAACCAATAACAGGATGAGCCAAGACAAATTCCCGATACTTAAGATAGTGCTTTCTTCCCTTCCCACTGCATCAATCAGTCAAAACAAGATCAGCACTTCCAGTGTTCATTCAAGCGTACTATACTGCGCTTAAAAATTGCTATATTATGTTTCTGTCTGGTTCGATTATCCAAGAAGTCAATCAATCATTCCATTTCAAATATGACTACACCCCCTATCCTCCGTCTGATTCCGGCCGTAACCCCGAAGTCCCGTGTCGCATCTCAACTCCCCAGGCGGTACAGTCTTCAGATAACCTGCAACGTGAAGCCGAACGCTTCCAACAACCGGGAAGGCATTGTCGACATAAGTGCAGACCGGGTTTCTGTATGCGTCGCCGCAGTGCCCCGGAACGGCGAGGCAAATGCAGCTGTATCTCGCATTGTCGCACAAGTAATTGCCCCTTCGGATTCTTCCATTTCCCTGTTTCTGTGGTCCCTCGTAGCATAGACAGTACCGTCCTTGATCTAGCTGATACCAACTAACAAGCTCAGGCGTTTAAAGTGCCCAAGTCAGACGTGGAAGTAATCCGGGGGCTCAAGTCGCGCGACAAGATCCTCAGCATCGCTAATCTGGAGATCAGATCCCAGTCCGAAGCCGATTTCATTCAACAGGCGCATGAGAGGTTGAGAAAGGCATTGATCTGATCGCTCTTCAGATCTGGTGATTGGGTTATCTTCGACCGATAGCTGCTGCCAGACACATAGCGGGAACGGCGGTCGCGCCCGTGACATCACGGAAGACGGGAAACTCCCCGACTTTTTTTCATCCTCCGATTGTACCGCAGTTCAACAGTCTCTACCGAACCTACTTTCCACGAAAAGGAAACCAGAGTTATCCTTATAATTAGCTTAATACCAGGATCACTCTCAACATCAGTCGAAATGTCCACCACGTCACAATCTCACCCAACAGAACCAGAGAGCGCGAAGCGCAAAGCCCCGACCGAGCAAACCTCCTCCACACCCACCTTGACATTCACCACGCGCAATCCCCTCTGGACCTACCTCAAACTCCAATTGTATGCTCCTTTCTGCTCTCTCTCTTGTCTTATGAACTTCATTCATCAATTGTATCACAGAACGCATCAGCCTCCCGTCTCCCAATCAACCCTCACCCAACCACTCGACCCTCTCACAGCGCGCACCTACCTCTCCGCCGCACTCAACCAATTCCTCGGGCTTTCCGGCACGGCCATTTCGATTGATATATTGAAGATCGAACCTTTCACCGGCACAAATGCCAAGACAATTTGGATTCGAGTCCCCGCACCGGATGCATCAGCCGTCGTCGCAGCGTTGAGTTCGTGGGTCGGGGGTAGCAGTTTGTCGGGCGATGCGAATGGCGCTGGCAATGTTGCCTGGCGGGTTTGTGCCAAGGGAAACTTCCTCCAGGCCCTGGTGAATGGTTCCGGTGCAGAGATGTTCGTTCCGTGAGTGCCTGGAATTGGTATAGCTTTCTTTTGAATTGATTGGGCCGTTCATCTGAGGAGAGGTCTGAACCATCGACTCGGTGCTGGACTGCGCATGTTATGCGTTACCTGCCCAGATGCTGCGGAAGCGTGCTCAGCGACTGAGGCCGCGGTCATTCCGTTTACTGGAGCTGCATCCGTGTTCTACACCAACTACCCGGCCATCTCTGGGGTTTGCCTGGGTCCCATACACACAGCGGTTCCGGCACGATGCCTAGCGAATGGATATTGAATGGTTGCGTGGTGGGTGAATTGGTGATAAACATGCAACAGCCCTCCTTTTGCCGGACGGACTCGGCTCTATGTAACAATAGGCAGAGGGTTGTGGTGGACGTTTGGTAGATTTGTTGAGGAGCAGTTTGTCTTGGTTGGAGGAATCGACTCGAGCCGAGGTGTATATAGCTCACTTGCTCCGTTAGTTGCTCAGGAGATTGAGAAATATGGTGCGATTATAGACGCCGGCATAAGACTTACTAGACAGCCTGTATCTACTGCTTCCTTCCCTCTCCGGGCTCAAGATGAACCCCAGCATATCCTCTGATCTTCTATACCTGTAAGACTACCTAGTAGCTTGCAAGATAGACGGATATCCCACCAGCCTTCAATTGATAGGGTTTACTTTCGCTGCACAAGACTCACTACATTTACACGACTGTATATATACACGTACTGTGAGCTACAAGCCAAGCCTTTACTTGAAGCCATAACTAACGAGTCTTATCGCGCAACTGATAATACTCTGAAGACGCAGCAAGATACCCCGTCCCCTGCATTGACTGCGCACAGCCCGTAGGTGAGAGTCAGTGTAACCCGGTGCTTTGTCCATTGCCCCTAGCCAAGTTGACTGCTGGCCTTATTCGCCCCCTCAACCTGCGACATGTTACGTTAACACCTTCTAATAGTAAGTGACTTAGCGACGCTCGTTTTCCAGGTTTCTCTCGGAATTAAGTATCTTGATCAGCCTTGCGAACACTGATACTTCGCACATACGCACGATTCCCCATTCTGCGGGAGGCTACTACTGTACCATAATCTAGTTGTATTACGAAAGGTCTGTTCTTCGCGGAATGCATACCATTCCACAACATTACAGTCCCTGAAAGAAAGGTCAAAGAGCTGACAAATACACCCTAACGTAATCGGTAAGCGAGTCGGCCATGTAAGCCAGTCGGCCACCTGTGTATTGTATATACAAAGCTGATTTTAATCTTTGAATAGTTCAACAA